>NW_027279096.1:342500-355000 GCF_046629955.1 Centroberyx affinis | reverse complement strand
GGTTTAATTGAACTCTGGAGCGTTTACTCCTTTAGTTTGGTTTGTTTGGGCAGGTGAGAACAATGTAATTCGAACTAATATAGCAAATGACCCCAAAATGTGTGGTTTAATGGGTATAAGGAGATGGATGTTGACGTCTGATCGCTAGCGGTTACTCATGCTTGGAAAGCCTCGCAGAACAAAATGAACAGAGGGCAAACTTGGAGTCAGGACGAAGTGAGATGTAGGAGCATTTGTTTTGAGGATTTGTTTGGCCTCCCTCGGCTGCCAAAACCTCTAATCTTGTGGGATGACAGACTTCTGTTTACAAGCCCTGGTTCGCTTGTAATATGGAAGTGTGATCCTAAACGAGCTGAGTACGAAAATGCAACAGTGCAAAGTCTTGCACTGTGGCTTTGACCAAAGAGAACAACCTGTAGGTGTGATCGCACCCCAATTCTCTGTCTCTGTCTGTCATCTCTTGCTGGGTGTCCCTCTATCTTTGTGTGTCTCTCTTGCTCTGTTTGAGTGTCTGAAGATCTATCTATCTATCTATCTGTCTAGCTGTCTGTCTGTCTGTCTGTCCTACATAGTTGTCTGTTGTGTTACAGTGGGTGTATGCATTAGAAGCCAGTCTCTTACCTTACAGAGGAACATCCAGGGCAGCAATGGGTGGATAAGGGGAGAGAAAAGGGGGAGGGGAGAGAGAGAGAAACAAGACAACAGTTTTTAGAAATGAGAACAAAATAATTATGAACAATAAAATGAAAACAAGCCCACAGTAAACAGGTTGTTCCCCTCCAATGATGACAATTACAATTTCCATTATGTGGGAGTCAACAGTTTTATGGCAGGAAATTACTGGTCTTTCTGAGAAACTTATCTCTGTGGTGCGATGCATACAACTACAACTACAAAATGTCTCCACCATAGCTCAAACAAGGCAGGAGACATGATTGTCCAAAGTTGCCCTGGGTCATCCAAGTTTCATCCAAATTTGGCAAGCAATTTCTGAGAACAGGCACAATTTCATAAGAGACAATAAAAACATTCAGCATAAAAAAAAGACATGTTTATTGTCTTTTATGGCATTGGCTCTTGAACTGTTTCCAGCCTGGAACCAAAAATGGATAAATTTAAGAACCCAGGACACGTGCTATGAGGCATCCTTCAGAAACAGGTCAGTTCCCCATTTTGGGCCGGGACACTCTTTAAAAAAAACATTACATAAGAACATTGCGTAAATGAAGGTGATCCTCAAAAGACTAAAGGTCAAAGGTAGCAGAGCGGCACTGATGAAGAGGTCATCGTGTCATCACACACACCAGGAAGTGTGTGTGATGACACGATGACCTCTTCATCAGTGCCCCCAGCTCCCACAACAGTGAGGACTCCACCCACTTCCCCTTGACCTCGAGGCACATGCCGACACACACTGTATGGTAATGTATGTGTGTGCATAAACACACACATACACACGCATGGACACAGCACAGACACACACACACACACACACACACACAAGTATATCCGGTATGATGAGCTGTATAAATAATTACGCTGTGTGTCTGAATATGTCTAGTGATTAGGTGGTAATTATCATTATCAAGGCTGATGTGGGTGCATCATTCTGAGAACCATAGCTATCTGTCATCTTCCTATCTGTGTGTGGGCATGTACTTAGGTCTTTGTGTTTGTGTGTGTGCGCTTTGTACGTGTGTGTGTGTGTTTGTATGCATACAAGTACGTGCGTAGGCCTGTTCTTACATTCATGCAAAGCCCTGCATCTTTGTTCGTTTCCGTAGGTACGTACGTACGTGCGTGTGTGTGTGTACGTGTGTGTGCGCCTATCTCTTCTCTTGCGTGTTTTTGTATGTTTCTCTGCAGCTACATCATCTTAGGCCTGTTGTGTGTCGCCCTATAGAAAACTGAACGTGTCAGGGTCAGCTCTGTGGAAAAAAGGCCCATTCAGCAGCAATCAAATTCTGCCGCCAAGGACTCTCTGCTTGAATCTGGCCTTTTCTGTGGAGCTTTACATAAAACTGCTGAGCCCACACACATACGCAAACACACCCGCGCACGCACGCACACACACACACACACACACACACACACACACACACACACACAATCGTGGAAGAGAGGATAAAGGGAGAGACTGAGTGCAGGAGTGGAGGAGGTGTGACTAATCTTCTCTTCCTCTGTTTGGAAAGACTGGAAGAGATGAGCGAGGGCTGTAAAATCATTTTGACGGGGAGGATTAAGACGCACACACACACACACACAGACACACACGCACATACCCGCACACACATGCACACACACACGCACACACACAGGTATACTCTTTCACAGGTGCACACACACACACCTACAGAGAGATTGTCTATCTCAACAAACACATACTGTACCTTCTTATTGTCTCTCACACACAGACATTTTCTCCCTCACAGCTCCTACGCCATCATCAACAGACATCACAGGCCCCTTTATACCTGGCATTAACATGCGTCTCCTATACAGACTGTGTGTGGATCTGATGTAGCTGGATTATATTTACACCAGCCATTTGAATGCGATTTCTCTTTCTGATGCCAAAACGCAAATTGTCACGCACCTCAGTTCCTCTCTGCCCTTTAAAGGTCCCATATCATTGAGGTTCATGATTTTGTTTTTAAATGGCTCAGTATAAGAATAATGCTCTTCGTGATGTTTTGCAAATAATGTAGTTTAGTTTAAAGGGTATTTATTGAATGAATTTGAAGACTCAGTCCTCTCAGGCAGAACAGTCTCAGCGCTGGACCCTGATTGGTCAACAAAAGCAGCTCCTCTAATTCAAATGAGGTAAACCTGCTGAGTGGAGGACTTCCAGTTCAAATGTTGCAGACTGGCCTGATTGGAAGGATATCAGTGATTCTTTACAGAGGGCAGCCAATCATGACCAAGTCCAGCTGTGATGTGCTGACTGGAGTCAATCTGAAACTGCCTGTAATAAAAGATTCATTTTTGAAAATGCAATAACTTCAAGTTAAATACAGTACACATAATGCCAACTCATTGTATTTTCTGCAACGTTTCCTGCTCTTGCGCTGCTTTAATTTTACATATGAACACGCAAACACACACACACACACACACACACACACACACACACACATACACACACACACATTTACATCCTTCCCATCGCTCCATTGCCACAGAAACAGAGCTGTTGCCAGGATACAGAGGCTGTGTGTCTGTTTCCTGTCGGATCAGTCAAAGGAAGAGGAATAAAACTTTCTGATCAAGCTGTCACTTGTTACTCTACAGCCTTTGATGTTGTATCTCTGTGTGTGTGTGTGTGTGTATATGTATGTGCACTCATAAATGTGTCTGTAAGCATATTTTATGTAGTCTAGCCCCTCCCTCCACCTCCACCTAACATTAGTGAAATGCCAAATATATAATTAACATTTATGCTCTCTGTAGAACCTAATTCTGTTGGCATTTTCCATATAAATCAACATTTATTCAACTAATGTTCAATCTTGCCATAGCTGTTATACAATTTCTCTGTAAAATGCAGCAGATACTTCGGTTAACAACAAAAGAAAAATAGTAGTTAGAAAAACATGGGAGTACTTATCTTATTATACACAAGAAGTTTTTCAGGTAGTTTCAGTGTCTGGTAAATAGATAAAGCAAGCCCACCTTCAGCATGCAAAATATTTGAAAAAATATTTCAAACCACATTCAGATAGAATTTTTGTCTGGCCTCGAGTCTTAGCTCAGCCATATGAATAACATAATTACTTTGGAGCTTACTTGGAATTTGACCTGACATGACTCCACACAGACTCGGACTTGGCCAAATGGAGAGATGAGAGAAAAGGGAGGAGAGGATGGAGGGATGAGACAGGAAGAGGGAAGGAGGGAAGAGCAGTCAGGTCTGCTGTTCTCGTTTGTGAAAATACGATACGATAACATTCATCTCAGGAAGAAAAAGAAAATACGCATTAATACCCAAACAGGTACTTCATGTGCTCGCACTAGTTCACAGACACGTGAAAACACACACATACACACACACACACACACACACGTATTACGACATTCACACATGCACAGAGAAACATACACACATGCATGCATATATTAACAGAGACACACTGGCATGTAAGCCCGCACAAAAAAAGACACACATACACACACACCGACACACAGAAACACACACACACACACACACAATCATTACATTTTTACATCAGGACATCATTTTTTTCCCTGTGTTTTTCCCTGTGCGCATCACACACTTTTTTCTCCATCTGTTGCAGTTAACCTGTGAAGCTCAGTGTACTGTAGGTCTGTTACAGCACACGCTCGTGGGCTGTCTTCTCGCTACTCTATTTCCAACTGTTTCACAACCGATTTTAAGGATAGGGGTGAGTGAAATACTTCATACTGAATTTGCATCCAGCAGTTTAAAAAGCTCTGTGCAGTTTTCAAGGTTTCCCACCAAGCCGCAAAGTCAGAACCTTTGATTCCAGCATCTGTAGAGGTTTGAAAATTTATAATAACAAGGCTTAGTGTATTTTTCTTTACCATCACTATTTAAGGTTAGTGTCAGGCATAAAGTTACCAGCGAGGTTAAAGTAGGGGTTAGGCTTGTAATCACGCTTTTAGGTGAAAATCATTAGTTATGCCTTTTCATCTTGTCTAAAAAGTAACAACCGTACTTAGTACAGAAGAGCGAGGTGGTTTCATATATATTGCTGAGAGTGAGGAAGTTTAGCATGCTAGTTCAAGCTAATCACACAAATTCAGATTAATAAAAAGAATATCTCCACAATTGACTTCAATGACAAACACTTTTAAACCTGCAGGGACAACAGGGCCGGGTAGTGTGGGTTATTGTAACTCTGAGGTCAATGTTTTCCACGGCACTCAGGATCCTCACAGAAGAGCTGGAACTATTCTTTACATCCACATCCCCCCCAAACTTGCCTTTAGATCTCTGTGCACAGGAGGCAGCGACACAGAAGGAGAAATAAGGATCTGCAGAGCAATTACAGGAACAATCATTTACATAATACTGTATTCATCAGAGCGCTCCACTAGAAGGTCTAGAGTGGTGAGATTAATTCCTCCCTGCGCCTTGATTTCTCTTTGTTTGACACACACACACACACACACCGGCACGCCAACACTCACACGCCTTACACCTTATTATGCTAAGTATAAGCCATCATAATGGCATCCATCATTCCTCCATCCTCTATCCATGCTATACATTTATTTCTCCTATCTCGTTCACTCCATTCCATTCTGTTCCCAAGGCGACGGCAATTTTCCATCTCCATTGGCCGTTTCTACGGTTACTGAGAGATGATTTAAACTGTAACAGGTCCTTTTTCTCTCACAACCCCCCCCCCCCCCCCCCCCCCCCTCTCTCTCTCTCTCCCTCCTACTGCTCTTTTTTTTCGGGAGGGAGGATTTTTTCTACGTTTCAGCTTGGCATTATCACGGCACTTAGGTGATGCTCTACCAGTAAGTGCTAGTGGTAAAACAGCCATCAGTTTAAGTTGCCTTGTAACAAGTCAATACAGGGGACAGCAACACATTGCATGGGCAGATGGAAGCCGATTAAAATGCCAAGCAGATCAGATGTAGCTCAGAGCAGCAGGTTGGAGAGAGAGGTTTCTCCACTGGTAAAAAGAGCTGAACCTCTTCTCTATAGTTTTGGGATGTAGCTTGACTCAAACCAGTGAATGCACTGCCTGACCCACAGCTCCTCCCGCTCCTGGTCTAATTTCCCTCTCTGATAATAACCACACTATTTCATCACCTCTATCTCTCCAAGGGTGTAAGAAGTGGGTGGGGGTGAGGACGTGCGGTGTACTTCATGAAAAGACTATGTGTCCCTAATATTTTGTACATTCACTATACGTCTCAACGTCTTTCCTCTCGTTGCTCCTCCCCTCCTTCATTCCTCTCTCCCGCTCTCATGCGCCCACTCACTGCCACTCACAATGATAGACATGGAAAAATACGCCGATGAAATTAAATGAAAAATTATGAGAGCATGAGATGAAGAGAATAAAAGCGCTTGTCTCTGCTTGCACACACACGCACAATCACACACTGTCTCTGCCTCACACACACATATAGTAAAATGTGTAATAAAATATGCTTCAGTCTAGACTGTATGTGCTAATTCAAATTATCCTATCATTTCAGGCCTGGACATTTTGTTGGTTCGACTCTATATTCCCTGTGGCAATGACACATCTTCACCTGTCCCCTGAAACTCAACCACACACACAAATACATACAGTGTGTACATGCACACACACACATACACACACACAGTACACGTTCACATTCCTTGAGGCCTCCCTCAAGCAATGCACACAGTTCATTGTTGTTTCTCTCTACTCTGACCTCTCTCTCTCAGTATCTATGGAGGTTTTGTCTCTATCTGTTGTGTTGAGACTCTTGTATGCTTTTCAGTGTCCTGCGGTAAAAACATATAAAGGCTAACCTTCAACACTGCGTACATGGAAAGGAGAAGAAAGAGTGGCGAAACAAACAATAGTGGGAGCAACGGAGAGAGAGAGAGAAAGAGAGGGAGACTGAATCTGTATTCAGTCAGATGTGGCGCCTCATTTTCTCCCTTGTTCTAGCAGATTGCTTTGCCCAATTTAACTGTTCGCTCCCTGCTTGTTGTGGGGTGGAGTTTGTGTCTACTGCTGGTGCATTTTCACGCCTACATGCTCTTTGTTTGAGAGGATTGTGCTGATCTTGTCCGCACAATCCACTGCAGACTGCAGTTTTAGTTTCCCTTTGATCAGCGTCAGCATGTATCATTACCAGCTGAACAACGTAGCCCGAGGTTAGGAGACAATTAAAAATCTGACAAAATAATTACATTGTAATTTCCCTCAAAACTTTCACCGAAAACTGCTGCTTGGATTTTGTTGAACCGTTTTCTAGTTCCACAGAGATTTATCCTGCCTACATTATTGCCACTAACTTTATCTTTGTAGATTTTTGTTTGAGAAGTGGAAGAGGGTTGCAGTAAAATCTGAGAAGGTTGTCAGTCCCAACAGGGAACCTCTGTTGGGACTGACATATATAGTGGAAACAACAAAAATGATAAAATATATACATGTATTCTGCATCTTATGTGAACTTTCAACCTGTGTCATCTTTCAGCTTTTCCACCCACTCATTCCAGCAAGCTCCTCACAAAGACAGCTGAGCTGTTGTGTGTATGTTGTGTGTTGTGCAGTGTGAGGATCTGCAACGTTCCGACTCTGACATCTTTTGTTTGACAAAAGTGAGAACAAGTTGTAGCGCCCGACCCCCCAAAAGCAGTTAAATGATCCTCGGCAAAACATCATCTGTCTCTTTTCTCCTCCCCCTCGAAAACGGCTGCATCTCACCATGAACACCCAGTAAGTGGTAGATGGACAGAAAAAAAGTCAGAGTGAGACTGAAAGAGATAGAGGAAGACGGAAAGAGAGAGGAAAAGGGTAAAGGGGAAGACAGAGTGAGGGAGAGAGACAGACAGAGAGAAAGAGTAGAGAGATTGGCGGCAGGATAGGGTCAGTAACGGTTGGCGTCAGAAACAATGGGGGAGATCAAACGGCTCGGCGTCTTCTGAAAAGCGCGAAAGATTTAATTTCCTGGTCAAACACACACGCAGACGTTTAGCGGCTGCGGACACGGTGCCGCTAATAATGTCTTATCAGCCTCAATAACGAAAACAAACACACCCGATCCCCCTCTAGCCTCCTCAAGCGCTTCACGCACACAAATAAGAAAGCACGCATACTAACACTGTGCACTCACACACACACACACACACGCACACACAACACACACACACAAACAGAGGCCCTGCATCACTTACCCCTCTTTTCTAGTCCAAACCGACAATTTGGCTCTGTCATTTCCATGGTAACGCAGAAGAGGATTGCCTGTGGAGGCATGCCGACATGTCTAAATATACTCACTGACACACTCGCTCGCACACACACACACACGCACACACACACACACACACACACACACACACACACACACACACACACACACACACACAGTTGAGGACATGCGGAAATGTCTCCTCTCAAACAAAGAGGCAGACCACCAATGAATGACAGAATTCGTCCTTTTTGACTTTCTTTAAGCGTCTCGTCATTCCTCATTGTGAGTGCAGAGGATGTTTGAGAGAGTGTGTATGTGTGTGTGTGTGTGTGTGTGTATGTATGTGTGTGTGTGTGTGTGTATGTGTGTGTATCTTTCAGAGTAGGCAGCATTAAAAATGGCAGTGTGATTTAGCTCCATTCTCTTAATCAAATAAAAAGGAGACTGAAAGACAGAGAGAGAAATGGACAAATGCCAAGGACACACAGCACCTCCTCTTGCTCCTGTTCTGCCCCCTCTTTCTCTTTCTTCCTTTCTTTCTTCCTTTCTGTCCTTTATATATACCCTACCCCCGCCTCCCTCTCTTTCTCTCTCTCTCCGAGTTTCAGTTTGACGACTATTTGAATTTAACAGTCAATCTATCCCTCAGGAACGACGCAACCTCTTCTGCTCTCTCGCCCTTCTCCTCCTCCTCCTCCTCTTCCTCACCCCTCCTTTCTTCTTTCCTTCCCCTTCCTTGAATACCAAATAAAAGAGGCTAAATTAAACGATTAAAATAACAAATTAATTTTGAATAATTCAAATCATAATTGAATTTAAAAAATAATGAAATTGCTTTTCTTTAGTCCATCCAACTGCTGTGAGCGAAAAAAAAAACAGAGAAGAGAAGAGAAAATTAGATGTACCTTTTGACTTTGTGCTAAATGTTTACTGGATAAGCAAAACCTAGCAAAGCATGGATCCAGTGTTGACTGCTGCTGCTGTCAAGCCCACTGCAGTATAAAAGACCGGATTGGAAAGGAAGTAATGCACTCAATCTAGACTGTCACAGAATAATGATTGCCTGAAAGGCAATTTCAATTTCCACTTTCAGTTCAGCCTATAATGCATAAATTTTGTGCATTAAATGAGTTCGTCTCGCTCCCTTCCCCTTTTGCTTATAGCTGGAGAGCCTGTTTCTTGGTTACACTTATCAGGACAGATAATTGGAAAGTCAAATTCTTAGATTTAGGCAATTTTTAATCCCTTAAGAATTACTCTTAATTGTCTGGTTACTGGTTGTGAGATTTTTATCATGACTGGGGGACTTGCCTTGCACATTGTTAGAGCTATTACACTGTATTTAGTATATTGTATTTAATATACAGGTGAGAGCAAAGCATTTACCCTAAATTTTGACTGTGCAGTCTGAGAGAGGTGTGTTGAAAGAACACAAGCTGTGTGTGAGTGATCCTGAGAACACATATGAGAATGACTACAGGTTAAATGAGTTAAAGTTACAAAACAAATTTTACTTTCTAATTTTACTTTTCTTACTCGTTCTTATTTGTGCGCTCAGCAGGGATGACACAATCTATGCTACTTTTCAACAGTATCATGTCTTTTTTTGTGTGTATTAAGAAGGTATCCTCCCAGGAAAACTGGGATAATTAAACGACAGACTGACATTGTGTCATTAGTCATGTTCTCACTGTGTTTATGTACATTTATTTGTGTGTGTGTGTGTGTGTGTGTGTGTGTGTGTGTGTGTGTGTGACAGGCGGCAGCTGCGGCGTCTGTTAGCACTCCCTGTGATTAAATCATAAATAATTAAAGCTTTGAAAGAGATGGAGAGGAAGAGAGAGAGAGAAAGAGAGGGAGAGAGACAGAGAGCGAAAGAGAGAAACAGAGAGAGCAAAACAAGAGGGGGGGAGACAGGAGTGTGTGTAATTATGTTCTCTGGGGGTGTTCGTTTGATTGGCCTGTTGAAACAAGCCGTGAGCGAATGCGTTTCGACGGATCGCTAGGCTACAGTACATTCCCTGTGTCACTCAATTTATCTTTCTTACTTTCTTTCTTTCTCCTCCCCCCTCTTCATCTCATTTCTTGATCTTGTCTTCATTTGGTTCAAGCTAAGTAAAGCCAGGTTCATGCTTCAGTCGGAAAGAAAATGTGACAGAGTGCACACAAGTCAAAAAGATGTAACTGCAGCAAAACGACTGGGCGTGTTGGCCGAATTTACGCGATGCAAAGTCGTGCACCACCTGAAATCTGATTGGCTGAACACAGAGGAGCAGGAACTACTGGCCGAATCCGGTGTTTTGTGTTTTTTTCTTTTTTGGGGGATTCGGATCGGTGAACTTTCCTACAGCGCCGAGGAGTTTTCAGGTACGCGGTTATCATGAAAGTGCGAGAAGCATGAATATAAAGCATGTGGCACGCAGAAAATATGAAACAGGCGTAACACACTGTGCTGCACCGGCAGAGTGAGTAATGACCCCCCTTGATCTCTCTCTTTCTCTCTCCCTCTCTCTCCACTCACCTCCCACTTCACCGCTGCATCTGAGTGACATGCGTCACCGCTTTGGTTGTAGTTAACTAATGTTCTGTATTTCATGCAAATGGTGCAGTATCAGCAGTGTTTCCCATCCTCCCACTTTTCGTCTCTCTCTCTCTCTCTCTCTCTCTCTCTCTCTCTCTCTCTCTCTCTCTCAGGTTCTTGATATGTCACTTCCCATCTCTCCCTCTCCTCTCTCTCGCACACATTCACACCTTCTCCATCTTTTCTCTATCTTTATCTGGCTTCTCTCCCTTCCTCTCACATATACTGTACACACCCACCCTCCTTCTTATCACCTCTGTCTTCAGTGTCTCCACCGCTCAGCTGACTCAACGTGAGAAGTCAAGGTGTACATCACTCTGCCCTATCTCCATTTTCCCCTGCTCATCCTCTTCCTCTCCCCCCCTTTTGCTCTCCGTCCCATGCTGTCCACTTTTGTGTTCTTTTCCTCTTTCACTCTCTCCCTTTCCTCCCCTTCTGCTTCCTTCTCCCTCCCCCCCTCCCTCCCTCCCTATCCTCTCCTTGTTCTGTCCTCCTCTGTCTCCTCCTCTCTCTGTCTGTGCTTTGGTTCTCTGTAATTACTCTCATTACCTCTCAGATGTACATTTGTTTTCACAGGCAAATCTAACAGGTACTTGAAACATTGCAGTAATAAGGATGTGTGAACAGATAAGTGTCTCCGCTTTCCAACGTGTGTGTGTGTGTGTGTGTGTGAATATACCTGTGGTGAAGTTTCACTTCTGTGTTAAAAAACCCTCACCACTAATGGCCTACCTGCTGATGGTTTAAGTTGCATGTATTCACATACAACAGATGAAATAATGCCCACAGCAGTTATTAAACCCTCCCCTCCCTAACCGACACTTTGAAATATTCATTTATTTACAAGGCAAAGTATAGAGATAATAACTGATTTCTGCCAAATGTAAAATGCAGTGCTGTACATCGCTGCGCACCATTTTGACATCATCCATCACTTTTTGAGTGTTTTCAGAAATACTTTGAAATTTGAATGGCGTGATATTGTCACCGGAGTGAGGCTTTAAACAGCTCATCTTCACAATGGAATGGCTCATTCAAGCGTCAAAAAGAGTCTCTGAACTGAGAAACAAAATGTTAATGAATCACAATGTGAAACCGAAAAAAAATAAATGAATCATGAAAAAAAATAAATAAGCAAGAAGACGATCTCAAACAAAAGGAGCAAACGAAACAAACTGGCACAGAGAAGAGGGAGGAAGTAATCCCAGAGACAGCGGTGACAGAAGCAACAAAAGACCAGAGTATTTACAGATTGTTTTCAAGAGAGAGAAACTGAGCGTGCACAAACAGAAAAAAACACTGATACTTAGATCACCATCATTAGTTTATTGAACCTGTAGCGCCTGTTGCACAGAGATGCCTCCCCTCCATACACACACACACACACACACACACTCGCACATACACATGGGACTCGCTTTATCTATCTGTCTGTGAGGATATGAGTGGACCCAAAAGGGACTCCAGTTATCATCCCCGGGCCCAGACATGATAAATCTATCACCGAGCACTTCATCTCCCTGCCGGTGATAGGGGGAGATACAGGAGAAAGTAATCGAGGCCCAGTATCTCTGAAATGAGCAGTCGCGGGGAGCCGTGCTGCAGGTGAAACCTTCCCTGTTTTAATCTTCCAGACAGACATTACAAGCCGCTCCCCGAGGAGGGCCATTTTATGCTTCCTTTGGTTTGAGAGAGAGAGGCAGTGGGAGAGAGGCAGAGAGAGAGCGAGAGAGTGAGAGAGAGAGGGGAAGAGAGAAGCTGGCATTCAAGCCCAGGATGCCCAGGAGAAAACATTAAAGACCAATGAGAATTTTATTTGAAAACACAACACACTGAATGTTCAAAATATTAGGGAAATGTTCCTGATATTGAGTTTCTCTTTCATCACACCTGCCACCTATCCCTCCCTTGCCTCCCTCTCTCTCTTTCTCCCTCCGTTCTTCTCATCCTTTTGAAGTGTGGCCACACAAGACTGATCGAGAGCGAGATTGACAGAGAGAAAGAGAGAGTGAGAGAGAGAGAGGGA
>NW_027279096.1:322500-340000 GCF_046629955.1 Centroberyx affinis | reverse complement strand
ATTCCCAACAAATCTGCGAGGGTTCAGGACTGTCCCACTGTGAAGTCGGTAAGTGTGCGAGGGCTCACTGGTGGACTTTATGAGCCCTTTATGCAGACTTTCAGCAAGTCCGCATTTCTGTAGACCTTACTTGAGGGAATTACCCACAGTTCATAGCGTTTGTGACGTTAATATTCATGTATGTGGAAAATATCAGCCAATACACCCGATACAAAAGAAAAAAAAACATAATTAAGGAAAAATAATCACAAAAAACAATTAACAAGACCTTAGAGAGAAACAGGAATGAAAGGGTGAAACTACATGTAAGATACAGTTAAAAGAGAAAACACTGCAACATTAAAACAGAATAAACAGCTCATTTGAGAAAAAAGAAAGTTAAGTTTTCCTAAATGTTTAAGAAGGATGTTAGATACTGCTAATATAAGCAGCATTGTAATATATGTATATATGTAAATTTAATTTAACTGTGTAAATATGTAAATTTAATTTAACTGTGTAAATTTAATTTAACTAGCGCCTTTATTTTTTATTTATTTATTTATTTTTTAAAGTCTCTTGTAACATTATGCTGCCATTATTGCTTTTACTACTGCTTTTGTTTATTTGTTTTATTTTTAACTACATCGAGAGAAGCCAGGTGAAATTTCATTGTACATGAGTATAATGACAATAAAGATCTATTCTATTCTATATCGTTTATGTGCTTATTTGTGCTCATTAAGCTTTATTAAAAGTACCTTTTGCTTTCAACGTACCTCCTACTATTTCTTTTTTTATCTTTTTTTTTTTTTTACATATTTACATATTGTAATGATGTAGTGCAGAATGAAGAGTATTTTCTACATCCATTAGCACAGTATAAACTTTGCAATGTTGCAAAACATATACCTAGGCCTATTTAACATTATTCATCAACATTTTTTTCATTTTAGCTTGATAATGCTGTTTAGACAAAAGCGCAAACAAAGAGTAAATTACAAATTGATTAATTAACGGGAGATAGTATCGTCTGACGTCGTCAAGGCAACACGTGATGCCACAAAGTGCTGTCGCATTCCTCCTATACCATTTCGAGCCCTCATGACTTCTCGCACTCAGGCTCTACAGCTACGCACACAGGAGACGTCAATTAAGTCTGTGAGGGCTCAGGGCTCAGTCCGTAGGGGGGACATTGGGATTGGGCCAATCAGATTTGGAATTCCAATCTACTTCCTGGTGTAAATGATGTTACCTACACCCAGGTTTAATTAATGCTCTGATTGGTCAACAATATAGCAACTCTCTGTGCCTCAATTGTTGCCGGTGCTGAAGTTCAGACACTGGATATTTGTTCCCCAAAGACAGAAACACTGGCTGCAGTGGAAGGTTCGGCTCTCACTCTGCAAGATTTGTACCTTCTAACCATCAAAAAAATGAAAAGAATGATGTTCATTATGTTAGAAATCAACATCAAACTTTTCCTGACTGAGTTGAAATCACTGCACTGGATCTTTAAATAAAAGTTGATAAAAATATTTTACCTCCATCCCCACTCTCCAGCTTTCTGTCCTTATTAGGAGCTGAGTTGTTGAAGGGCAGCAGATGGGGAGATACTGTAGGAAGGAGTGGTGGGGAGGAGGTGAGAGGAGGGGAGGTCAGGGGAGGAGCAAATACTCCAGAGTCTATAGGACAGACACAAAACATTGCAGGTTCACACTCTGTCCCCCCCGGTCCATGGAGGGAAGGGCAGAACAGCAGAGGTGGAAAAGTAAGTCCAAAACCACAGAAATATTCAGCCACATTTGGAGAACAAATAATGCCAAGAGATTCTGCCGAGAGGTTTAACGTCTTCTAATGGAGCTTTAGCGAAGGTTCAGTCAGGAAGACTATCTTTTGCATGCTTAAGCTGTAGTTTTACTTCATATACCATCCTGCCATTCACATCTCTCACGCATGCTCACTCATTATTTCCTTGCTGTCTCTTCCCGGGCTGTCAATTGAGATATCAGCTGTTCACATCAGCTGATCACATCTATCCAATAGCACAGTGACTCACCTCCATTGTTAGCCTATCATTTTGCTAAATATGTTTCTCTCAGCTTTAGTCCATCCATGCTGCTGTTATGCGCACCCCTCCACCTCCCCGTCTCCACCCAGTCTTCGCAGATTCATCAGCTTCATCAGCTTCATCAGCTTCATCAGCTTCATCAGCTTCTTCACTCATCAGCCTCACCAGCCTATCAGTTTCAGCAGAGTCACCAGCCACCACCACCACCAGTGTCTGGACTCCACAGGGGGATTTATCTTGCTGCTGCTCAGGGCTGGTGCCCCTCAATTACAAAATCTCCCTGTAGAGTCTAAGCGTCAAAGACTTTCTTGTTAAGTCTTAATTTTCACTATATCATCTGTTATAATAACCAATTATCTTTACTTCATTCACTTGTCTCTCCTGATTGAAATGTTATACTTTACTATACCCCCCTCCACAGAGAGGTCAGAGGTCAGGTTCAGATAGAGAACAGCACCCTGCAGCTGGTTTAGTTTTTGTTTCGTTTATTCCACAAAGAAAAGAAGCCGGATTACCTTACAGCTGGTAGGGAGTCCTGTCTTGCTCAGAGAAACTTCAGCAGGATGGACGCTTGCCAACATGGGATACTGTGATGTTGAGATCTTTTATCTCACTTGCAAACTTGTATTTTTTTTCTTCTTTTTGTATTTTATCTTGTTATCATGTCACTGTGTTTCATCACTGAACTAAACACAACG
Organism: Centroberyx affinis; assembly: GCF_046629955.1. NCBI lineage: Eukaryota > Metazoa > Chordata > Actinopteri > Beryciformes > Berycidae > Centroberyx > Centroberyx affinis. The sequence goes on along the minus strand of NW_027279096.1, from coordinate 337,252 downwards.
GAACTGAAAACTAACATTTACATTTTCAGTCTATAATCTCTCCTCACCAGAGGCTTGCCTCATTGAAGGGAGAAACTGACAAAAAATAAAGGACGAAAATTCTAATTCATGGTATTCCTTTGAATGACTGAATTTCGTTCATCTTATCTTCTCCATAGCTGTGTCTGAGTGTTGTCATCTTTTTGGTTCAATACATGATTCAAGCATCTTGGTTAAACTGCAAGAGTTGTGACCGTCTGTGTTTTCCTGGTGGAAAATAGAATCCACATTTAGCTAAATGCTCCTGTAGTGAATTTATTAACACATACAGTACCTTTCTACTGTGGGATGTCAACATCTCCAAAAAGATTCAGCAATGATTAAAACCAGACTTTTTTATGATTGCCATATATTTCTAAAATCTATTACATGAAAATATGTAAACTTTTAATTGAGGATATCAAAATTTGAATTTTTCATACAACAGCAGTGACATGTAACATTTTGAAGTGCTCTTGGTCACACATAATCTCAATACACCATGTGATGTGTTGAAGAGTGTGAAATTGAAAAGCACATGCAGGCGAATAACTTCTGCTGGGAGCGTGTAGTGAAGTCTGAGCTCTCTAGTTGCTCACAGCGCCGACTGGAGCTGCACACGGAGTCCAGGTCAGGTCGACATCAAGGCAGGTGCTATCATCGATCAGCATACTGCTACCTCAGGCGCCAGGATTTCCATAATAGCCCGACGATTTTGAAAGCAAATCTGTGTTTCCTTAGGGGAGCCATGGTAGCTCAGCAGGCTAAGATGCATACCATGTACCCGCAATTTCACAATGTCATGGCCGCCATCCGGCTTTAGACCTTCCTCGCATGCCAACTAACCCTCCCTCCCCCATCTTTCCTGTCCTTCTCCACTGTTTACAGTCTTTTAAGCAGAAGCTTACTTAAAAATAATGTATTCCACAAGTGGTTTTCTCTGTTGAGCGTCTTTGAGGGTTTCGGACGAGAGCGGCAGACTGACAGGGGAGAGGCGAGAGCGTTTGACAGAGGAAATGAGAGAGAGATGGGACTGAGGGACGGACAGGAGGATGGAGGGAGGAAGAGAGTGTGGCTGGGAGGGAAAGAGGGGAATTGATAAAAGCAGAGGAAATGTGGTGGGTTAGAGGCCGAGAGTCTTTTTGGTGCTTTGATGCCGTGGATAAATGCGATCAAGCAAACAAAGTGCCTTTGAACTGAACTGACTTGAAGGGGAGTGAGAGAGGAGGAGGAAAAAAAAAAGAGAGAAATCGAGGTGGTCTCTTGAGGAGCGGATGACGCACAAACTCAGCAGACCTGGGTCTGAGTGACAGAGCAGCAAATAGACATGTCTCTCACCTCACTTCAACTCCACTCCAACTCAACAGGCCGCAGGGAACCACGAAAGATTAGACTTTATGCAAAATTGATTGTAGCACACTCCTCATTTGGTGGATACACAGATACCAGACAATTGCACCTGATATTTTAAATGCGGCCCGGTGTGTTATAATTTTATGCATTTCTTAAATTTATTGGGATTTTAAATGTCAGATGTAATTGTGAGTGCTCTGAATATGTGTGTGTATTACAGGGCCTACTTGTGTCTCTGTGGAATGACCTGTTTGGAAAATGAAATGGATGTGATCATTCTTGGCTCTTGGCTGGGCTCTTTGACTCTTTGTCTTCGTGTCTTTATATGATGACAATGTGAAGAAGTGGGAAAACCTGCTTTTTCTTTTAAAAGCACCATGTATTTTGAACAAATGTGGAAAAAACAGAAGCAGGGTTTGTGATGCCTTTTGGGCAATTCAGATCATTTGTGAGAGACTTAGCCACAGATGATTACACATGTTTTGTGCTGATGTTGTAATTGCCTTGGGTATTTTTTTTTACTTTTTTGTATGTCTATGTGCATGAAATGTGTGAATGTGGAAGTGTGCATGTAAATGATATTTTGGATGAAACTGCACAATTTTATAATTACTATATCTGGTGTCATTTTTTTTTAAGACACTTTTGAAAATGCTGTGCTCTTCCAAAATTGCTTTGCTTAAACTTCATATAACAGCTGCCAATTGCGTCCATCTAACATCCCTCCTGGCAAGCACTCAAGTTGGCGATGCAAAGTGGCACAAGCAAGGTAATCCATAAAGTCACGTCAGAAAAGAATCACGAGCTGGGACCTCTTTGGAGATTAAATGAAATAAATCAGTTTCTCACATTGTCAAAGTTTTATAGAGGGAAACACACTATGCCCAGAGCCATCACACAGCTCTTGATTTCTACTACGATTGTTGAGCTGCTGCGGCAACAGTTTGGGGAAATGGTCTGAATCTTATTTTCAGGAACAGGAAAGCTCTGTGGCGACTTAGCTGGAGCTCAGACACAAAACAGAAACAGATATCATATAAAAAAACAAACACAGTGTGCATTCCACATGACAGATACTCAGTTGTCTCTTCGATATAGACATTTCCAGGTTGCCTACATTCTTGTTTATTTCCATAGCAACCACATAGCAGCTCATGTAGACACCTCGGGCTCAAACAACGCCGGTCTGGAGATATTTAAAAACAAAGGCGGAGACACTGTGGGCTTTCAAACCAATTTTGCCAGGGTGGAGCATGTCACTGGTGCTCACTTGTTTAACTGTCATAGTAACAACAAGGAAGTTACAGTTAGCGAGCTAGCAAAACAGAACTGATGTGATACCAGCGTGGGCTATGGCCGTGCAATAGTCTATTTTGGCTTTGAAATGAAAACTATTGCCTTGCTTAATCCCTGGTGTGAACACTTCCTAATAACGGGATCGCTACAATAACAATACAGTAACTCAAATTTACTTGGTGAAATAGCATTGTAGCTAAATTAATGATGGAAACTTGTTCTAGCTACTTGGCCAGAAAAACAAACCTGAATTAAGTGCTGTTTCTGTGTTGCTTGTGCAAGAATCCTGTTTCAAACTGAGAGCCAATAAATCAAGAATCTGTGCTACACACAATTTTGAAATAGCATTTGCTGCCAAGCTCTCCACATTATTGAAGGCTGTAACCTTCAGTAGCCTGTATTCTGCCTCCATCTTCGCTTTTTTCTGCTTCTTCTTTACAACTAGCTAAACTCAAATTCTATACCTGCTCCACATGAACCCGCCCTTTACCTCTGTCTCCCCTGCTCTCTTCTTCAATACCTTTTTCCATCTAACGCTCCTTTCCTCCATCCATTCCTCTTTGCCTCTCTCTCCTCTTTCTCTCTCGCTTGCTTCATCTCTCCTCTGTGCTGACCTGACTTTGCCGGTGAAAGGAAAGGGTGCGGGAGTCAGCGAGGGGAAGGCTTTTACTGTCGCGCCAGTTCCCAGAAGGGAGGACAGCTTTTACCGCTGGACCAGCTGCGGGGCTCAGAGTGTCAGAGTGTCAAAAGATTGTAAGGACACACACACACATACACACACAAACACACACACACCCACACACACGCACACAGAGACATACACACACATAACCACACACACAAAAGCATGAACACGTTAGCAAAAATGCGTACTCACACACATACACACACACACACAAAAGCATACACAAACACACACACACACACACACACACACACGTACACACAGCAACACGCATACTGTACACACACTCTCTCTCACATCTGCACATGATTCTCCACTCACATTTCTCTCTAACATCTACACAAAATGCTCTGTCTCCTTTCACACGCATAAACACACATGCAGACAAACACACACACACACACACACACACACACACACACACACATCTCTGTATGGAGGAATGAAGGGCTCTGTTACTTTTTTGCTGACAGACTGAAGATAAAGAAACTTCTAGAAAGTTGGAACTTTCTGAACACCTATAGAATATACACACACCTACACACACCTACACACTGGAGGCCTCAATTCAGTTCATTTCCCTGACAACCGTCCTCTCTGCACGTATGGGGAGTGTGTCTGTGGCTGCATGTACGAAAGTGTGTGTGTGTGTATGTGAGTGGGCGAGTGTGTGATCTTCGACATGAGGCAATGAAAAGAATCTCCTAATGAAAAGGTGATAGCTATCTGGTCAAGTAGGAAAACAGAGAATTGCAGAAACCCGCACATGTGCCCACACAGTGTACACACACACACACACACACACATATATATACAGACAAAGAACACACACACACACATACACAAAAACACAAAAACATGCAAACAAAAGGAGATTGCAGTGCAGATACATAGATAGGTAGGTAGGTAGATAGGTATTTAGGTAGAGAGCATGAGAGAAAGGAATGAGAGAAAAACCTAGAGAGAGAAAGAGAGAGAGAGGGAGAGAAAGAGAGAGAGAGAGAGGGAGAGAGAGAGAGAGAGGGAGGAGGAATGAGAGAGAGAGAGAGAAAGAGAGAGAGAGAGTGCTGGAGAATCATGTTCAGTGAAATTGCCTGAGGCTGGAGCGCTTGCCAACATGTATTGCGTTATGTGTTCTGCTGTATTATGTGCAACAGTGCATTGGAAGGCTACAGTGGCTACTGTACACTTTAATTATTGAACAACATTATTCGTCTCAGCTGATTTATGTGTCATTCTTTTGGTACCAGCTGAATAATGTAGCCTACTATATTTCACAAACACTGCAAGAGCCACCCCCCGCTCAGTACGTCCCCCCCTTCCTCCTTCCCTCTGCGCTTTATGTCTCTATCTCTTAATGATATGAAGCATCTTTTTGAAGAAATCATCTCACTCGACCAAAATAATGTAAGCCTGCTTACATTTTTCATGAATTTCCACGGTGGACAGAACATTTTTCATCCATCCAGCCTCCGTCTGAGCCTGTGGATGAAAGATCCATACAGACACAGATGAAAGGCGGAGGAATGAAAATGTTCTGCCTGCCACAGACAGAAACTAAACACTGAAGTACATTCTTCTGGTCAAGTGCGATCCCATTCTCTCACAAGCATATTGTGCACAAAGACAACAACACTGACTTGTCCAAATGCAGCGGCTGTCCTGCAATTTGAACAATGAAAGGCAGCCATCTTTATTCAGTTTTACTCTCCATCTCTAGGACAAACACATACACACACACACTTCACACGTTAATGGAATAACACATCTTCACTTCCCATCGCCCCCACACAGACACATCTAAGTGACAGTTGCCACGGTGATAAATAGCATTGAGGAAGAACAACAACCCGATGGAAGAAGGATAAGAACCAGCACAATACTTCATTCATTGTGCTCTCTCTCTTGCTCGTTCTCGGTAACACACACACACACACACACACACACACACACACACACTGTCTACCTCTCTTTCTGTCTCTCACTCTCTCAATCTCTGTCTTTCTGATTCTCCCACCCACTCTTTCTATTTCTTTCACTGCCTCCCTGTCTCTCTCTCTCTGTCTCTCTCTCTCCCAGATGTATGTGTGTGTCCAGGATGTTAATGGTAATGACATAGAGATGGTGTGTGTTTATCCATGTACGTGTGTGTGTGTGTGTGTGTGTGTGTGTCTGTTAAATGGCAAAGCTATTTTAATGATTTTAACGAGGCTGCTGAAGGGGTCTAAAGGCTAATGAGGAGACTGCATGGTGGTTCTGGTCCTTAGAAGGGGACCACCTGTGTGTGTGTGTGTGTGTGTGTGTGTGTATAGATTGGTAGATTGGTCCATGGGGGTCTAATGATGAATGTTAATGTTAAGTGTGTGTCTGTGTGTGTGTGTTGAACCTTAATGTCAGGATCATTGAACAAAGAACCAATTTTATGAGAGCAGATAATTCACATCAGACCAGAGGTTTCCTTTAGCGGAAACACTTGTCATCACATGCACACACACACACACACACACACACACACACACACACACACACACACACACACACACACACACACACACATTATGTGCACACACACACGCACACGTATACAGAACAACAGTGTATGCACACATATGCCATCTGTCTGAAATGTACCATTATGTACCATTCAGTTCACACACACACACACACACACACACACACACACACACACACACACACACACTACTAAACTCAACTCTACGAACAATGATAAATGATGAGGGTGATGGATAAAAAGAGAACTGATTAGCAGCTGAAAAAAATCGATCAGTTAACCAGTGGAGAGATTGATGGAGTGACTTCAGTCTGGATTAGAGACAATGAGAAAAAGATGAGAGTGGAGAGAGAGAGCAGAGTATTGGTGAGCAGTTCTGAAGGAACGTGGAACAGAGAGATGATAAGAAGAGCGGCAAGAAAGGCAAACTGATTGGAGGACAGATTTTGTATGCTTTCTCCAACTTTCCTTTGTTAATTATTGAAGTATGTAGATTTTCTTTCACATTTCAGGACTATTCATGGAAGACAACATAACAATGTTCAATCAAATGATTATCTCCAAAATTATGAGGAGGGCCTGTGAAAGAATGCCTGATTCTCAAAGATATTCATTTCAGCTAGTATTGTATTTATGGATTTCTACTCAGAGACAAAAGGGATTTTGATATTTTATCGCTTATCACCTGTTATGTCGGGTGTTTCAATTTTTTTTATTGCAGTCAAGTGAAGGAGAAACAGAAGAGTAAGTGCCAATATATCACAACATTCACTGTACTGCAAAACATTTCTAAACACAACATCATTGGATAATGGCCAAGGTAGTGGGATATATTGGGAGGAATCTGGTGATTCCCTACAAGTGAAGATGGGTTTGAGGTGAACAGGAGAAAGGAAAGGCAGACAGCTGGGAACAGGCCTGGTTGTAGAATAACATCTGAAATTAGAGAGTGTACACACATTTTCCATGAACAGATGCTCAGTGTGCCTCTGCAGTCTGCACCTATTCACATTTTTAACAGTTTTGTCTATTGCCAATCTAGCCCGAGGGAGTGGTGGATCTAAATTTGGCGTAATTGCACCATAACTGGCCCTCAAACTGCCTTTGCTCTGTGTACAACCTTTTCAACTCAGGGCGAGGAATTTTGAGCTTAGAATAAAATAAAGTACAGACATAACAACAGGTATTTGATACGGTCCAGTCTCTTTTTCATTTTTTGTCTGTATGTATCTACACTTTGAACAATTGGGTGGGTAACAGTCGGTAAAACAGCTGCTAGGCCATTATGAGCAAAATCACAGTGACTATTAAACTATTTACCTCAAGAAAATAACTCTGCATACACTGGTCCCAGTCAATGGCTGCACATAACGTAATTCAAGCCGACTTCAAGCTGAAATGGATGCTGAAGCAATTTTAATGTTAAATGGATTAGACTTAAATGTTAAATGCTAATCAAGATTAGTCAAACGAATTGAAATCATATGACTTGGAATGCACTCAAAACAAATATGAGCCGGCATGGTGAAAAACAGAGATTTAAAACTGAGGGGTTGCAGTCATTTTATCTACGGGTGCAACACACCCTATAATGCACCCAAGCTGAGTGAACCTGCTGGGGACGGGGGGGTTGCTCAAAAGATAAGAGAAGAAGAATGGGGTGATAGGGAGGGATAAAGGGGAATAGCTTATGTGATTGATAGAAAGGGAGAGGCACACAGCAGCTGTAGAATGGTGGAATAGGAAATAGAATGGGTGGAGAAAGAGAATGATGGAGGCATTAAGGGATATGAGTTGCAATAAACAGAGGCAAAGAATAGGAAGGAAGAGAAAAAAGAAAACAGTGAGAGGGAGGGGAAAGGGAGAGGGAATGGATGGAGGGAGTGGGGTGAAGGATAAAACATGGGAGTGTTTAGGGAGAGAGAAAGAGAGAGAGAGGGAGGCATGTCAGGCAAAGACAGATGGAATAGAGGTAGAACAGAGTGCAAAAAGAGAAAGCATGGGGGAGGGACAGAGAGAAAGAAAGTGAGTCAGGGAGACAGAGGGGAGGAAAAAGTGATCAGGCTCTGATAAACTGAGGTGCAGAAACCCGGGGGTGACAGAGAGAAAGATAGAGAGAGGGAGAGAGAGAGAGAGAGAGAGAGGGTGTGAAGAAAAGAAGAAGGGGGGGAGATGAGGGGAGGGATAGTGGTCCTGATAGATGAGTAATGTCAGGTTCATTTCCTGAGGAGCAGAACAAGACAAAGCCTATTTAATAACTGTCACACACACACACACACACACACACACACACACACACACACATGCGCGCGCACACACGCTGCACTGGGTGCTAGGTGTGTTGTCTTGATAAAAGATTTCAGAACGCAGCAGAGCCACAGAGTGTGGTTAGAATAGATAACATGTCATCTCATTCTCATCTGATTTAATGGAGCGGACCTGCTGTTTAGCATGCTGCCTTCTCTCTCTCTGTGTGTGTGTGTGTGTGTGTCCATGTGTGTCCATGTGTTTGTGTGTGCCTGCTTACCATGCCAGCCAGCGCTCTGCCCAGGTGCCAGCGAGTTTAAATGCATTTGATCCGAGCCAGAAATGTGATTTTGTCAGCATAGTAATAAGGAACCGTAACAAAATATCATAATAAAGCGGTGTAATATGATCAGAATAATTATATTACAGGACATTTGTGTTTGCTTTGTCTGTGCCTTCCTTTTTATTGTGATCTATGCACGCAGCTGCTGTCTGTCTGCCTCGCTCGCTCGCTCTCTCTCTCTTCCTGTATGTGTGTGTATGCTATGTGCCTTGGGCGGCAATTGTCCTTAAGCTTTTTTCTCAAGGGAGCTATACAATTGGTGGTTTAATCGATGGCCACCTGTCTGCTATTGGCTAATCAATGCCAGGGCAAATATTAAGATTAGGTCTTTGGAGGAGGTAGATAATTGACTCTAAGGCCTGACAGGGGAAAGACAAAGTGCTCATGCGGAAAAGGCACAGAGAGACAGAGGGACAGAGAGAGAGAGATAGAGAAAGAGACAGGTGCACAGCGGACGGAAAGAGAGAGACAGAGAGACAAATAGAGCGAGAGACAGACAGAGACACAGCAAGAGACAGAGAAACAGAGAAAGAGATGCAGACAGATAGAGAGAGAAGAATGATGGAAGAGACACGCCAGATCAGAGAGAGCTGATTATGGAACCAGGTTTATTGACCTCAGGCTAATTGGCTCTTTAGTTTTTGCACCTTTATATATCCAGTTTAGCAATATCTTGCCTAACACTTGAAACGTGAACATTACGGTCTGAACTTGAAGTCATAAGATTCTTGTTCGATTCTTGTTAGCAACTTCGGTGCTAAGTGCTCATTGCTGTGGTGTGTTTGCACTGCACTTACACATGTATAGCATGCCATTCCTTGCAGAATCAATGGATGCTTTTGGTTTGAGATAATAAGACCACAAGAAAGCGTCATCTCCTACGAGGCAATTAGGCAGAGTATGTTACTTTCAATCGGCTACTTTCATTCTTTGTAATCCTGTGAAATATTTCTTTTACCATTTGAAAGGCCAGCATTGGAAACCAATCAACACAAATTGAAATAATGTTATTTTCTTTGTAAGATCAAGGCGAAGACGCACCATCAGGGGAAACACATTTTTTTAGGTAACAGCTATCCGACGTCCATTTGCTGTTTAGAACAGCAAATGGAAAAGCTTTTATGAACTGGCTTGAAGCACTATGTTACATCCATCAGCGATAGATGGTAGAAATATGGACATTTATTTATATGAAAATGCCACAGATTATTTAACCTCAATGCTGGACGTCCAGTTGGCTAAGGGTCAATCCATGAACCGGTGACAGCCTGGGTTCAGGTCTGTCCTGGGACCTTGGACACATTTCATCCCACTCTCTCTCTCCCAATCTTCCCTTTCTCTCCGCTCTATACTGTCAAATAAAGGCAAAAATGCCAAAAAAAATAACAGAAAAACAATTGTATTCCAACTCTGACTATTTTAAGGATTAAAGTAGATACCAATAAAGTAAAGGAAGCTATTTTCAGTGTGACAATTTTTTTATTTGTTTTATAGACCCTGGTTTCATGAACCTTGCTCATCAACATTTAATTAATGTGAAAACATGAAGATGGTTGAAAGTATGGTGTGACGTAACAGCTACAAGAACTTGTCTTGACATATGAGTCAGTTGGTACAGGAGTGATCGTGCCATTTTCAAACATGTGATGATAAAAGCATGTCTTACACATGATTACATATTTGATGCAAGGTAAATTGCTCATCAACCACAGGTAGTCGAGCTGACAATGATGAATCATACCCAACAGTGAATGTTGAGTAGGCTACATCACAAAGTTTGAGTGGAGGATAATGCACCATTGTTCAGTTTAAATTAAAACCCATTGTTTTGTCTTTCAATGTGCTGAGTGTGTACTCATCTTTTCTCCCTGCTTAGATCCTCCTTACAGAGTCCTCATGTTGTCGACAGTCTCTTATCTGGCTGCCGGGCCCGGAGACGCTCACAGTCAGCAGTCAATACATGAACTTTAAACTCAGTCTTCATCGGGTCCTACAACTGTTGTGGAATTGATTTTGGGGGCGGAGGTTAGGCCAAAATTCCATATATTGACATCACATTCAACAGTGTTGTCTGTTTTAGATTTGACTGGTTTTCTTAGTGTTGCATAATGTTAAAATGTATTCAGTCTGCCACTACTCCTGTTTGTATGCTCCTGTGGTAGGACCGGACCAGCCCACCAGTCATTTTACTTGATTCAGCTCTTTCATTTATTTTTCATTTGATATCACAGCTCCCAGGAAGCATTTGGTTAAATCCAATTGTGGATGTAAAACGAGTGAAAAAAAACAACCCATCTTCCTCTACAGGGCCAAACAGGATTAGCCAAGGCTGCAACACATTAGCTTGGTTTGTGCCATTCAGTCTTCCACACAGCAGAGCCTGTGATTATTTTTGCATGTTGTTGTCAGCAGAAATGGTTTGTCACTTTGGCTCTAATTTTAGAAAACTTTAAATTTCAATAACACAGCTGCCTAAACTACATATATTATTCACTGGCATTATATAATTAATGAAGTGTGAATAAATAATGCTCTTGAACCTAAACATCTTGATTAAGACTTGGGAGCAGAAAGCAAGCGGCCAACAGCAGCCAGGCAGCCAGAGAGAAGAGACAAAGGACACAAAGTGAGGAGATGGACAGAGCGTCGACGTCATTCTGACATTTTGGCTGTGCTCAAGCAGTGCTGAATGACACATTAGCACACTGTTCTCCACGGCTGTCGAGCGCCTCGGCTGCGAGATACTTTTGACACGATTTACAGTCCAGCCCCTTAAATATGACATGGCAAGACTTTTCACAGGAGAGATACGCTAATACGAGAAGTTCAAAAGCATCTAGTTGTCAAGAAAATGTGTGTGATAGGAGGGATAGAGAGAGGGGGATAGGGGAGAAAAAAGAAGGAAAGAGAAAGGAAGGAAGGTGAGGGAGTGAGAGAGAGAGAGAGAGAGAGAGAGAGAGAGAGAGAGAGAGAGAGAGAGAGAGAGAGAGAGAGAGAGAGAGAGAAAGCTGTGACTGAGAGAATCTAATATGACAGTGTAATGTGGAGATGCCACTAGTTAACATTTTCTGTCGGCTAGCTGCCATGTTGCATCATGGGATAATGGAGGACCGGACAGCAGTGGTGACACGAGAAATTCAGGCTCTGTCAAGATCAAATGGCTTCTTGTCTACATCGCTGTCAACTGCAGGTGCAGGAAAATAAACTGGATATTTACAGTATGATTTCATAATGCACCTACAGTCTTTTTACATATTTTGTTCAGCAACATACAGTATACTGTAATTAAAAAATGAAATTATTTGGTATTTTTTGGCCTGAGTACAAAAATACAATGTTTTATCAAAAGTTAGAAGAATATTCTAGAAATCTACTGACGATATAAACTTCATTTGGGGTAGATAGTGTCACTAGCAAGTATTTGTTCACCATTTTGTCTAATGTTTTTCTGACTTTTTGACTTTTAGGTTGTAGCAGGGTTGCCAACTCTCACGCATTGAGCGTGAGACTCACGCAATTGACACTTTTCACACCCTCTCACTCCACAAGTCCATTTTCTCACACAGTGAAAAACAAATTCAATATGGCAAGCCTAAGCGGCCAAATTACGTCACTTTTCAAACTCGTTTTGTTACAATATGGCACTGGCAGCAGCACAGCCTCTCCTCTCACAAACTACAAAAAATGCTCATGTTTGGTATCATTTTAGACAGTCACAGTTGTTTTGCACACAGTGAGCTAAATAAAAAGTAGTAGTGATGTCTCAGTAAAAAAATATTAGCATTATAATGGCAACATAAGGCACTATCACCATTGATTCCAATTACAGTCAGCTGAGAAGCTGACCCAGGTAAGATGGCTGCCATATGGTATATTCAAGAATGGGAATTCTCTATGACAGGTCCCCTCTAGTGTTATATCTCTATGGCTCTGTGTCTCTGTCGCTCTGAAACTTTCTCATGATTCGCAATAATAGGTTTTTAGGTTAACACCCCCCCCACCCACCCCCCCACCCGGGAAAACAAATCTCACTCCAAGCTGAAGTCAAAACTTGGCAGCCCTGGTTGTAGTTATGCTTTTAAACAAAATGTCCGATTTTTTATTTTCTGTCTCTTTCTGCGTCTGATTGTCTGCCTGACTGTATGTATGTATCTATCCATCTAAGTCCTGGATACCGATGTTTGGACAGTTTGAATCACATTATTACTGCTACCGTTCATACAGATATAGAGGCTAGTATTTCACTTTCACTGCACTGACAGTTTCTCCATAGGGATAACTAAAAGCCACTTGCGTGTGTATGAATCCCTCCTGATACAGCCGAGCAGCACAGCAATGGCTTTTAGAGTAAAACGCACACAGGGATGAGGGATGTTGACCTCAGTACCTATGGAGAAGTGTGTAAGTGGGAGTGTGACAGTGTGTATGTGCGTGCCTGTGTGTGTGTGTACTTGTGTGTGAGAGAGTGGGTGTATACAGTATGTTGTTGATGGAAGGAGATCGATCTCCATTATTGGTGTGAAATGGATCAATAAGGAAAGAAGCCAACCATCATCTAAACTGGTGAAGAGTGGCACACACGCACAGACAGGTACACACATACACACACACACACATGCACACATACACACACAGAGAGTTTTGTTGGAGTGTATGGTAATTGAAATTTCTGTCCACTGGGAATACTGGAGCATCACAGAAACATATGGAGGTCAGCGCTGCAGAGTAGCGCAGTGCAAGAGAACAGTGTGTGGGTGCACCTACCCACACACACACACACACACACCACTACACACACAGGCACACACACACACCCAGAGTGAGAGGCAGAGAGGCAGAGAGGCAGAGAGAGACGCCCCTCTCTTTTAGTTCAATCCATCGGGGAAATCACATATTGACATCTCTTCGCTCCCTGCTCTTTCACCCACTTCCTCGGCCCTTTCCTTTCTTCTCTGCCTTTTATTCTCCCACTACATTCAATTCCTCATTCAGTTGTGTTCCATTTTCACTGTGCAAGGGCCGTAAATGGAACGGGAAAAAACAAAAACAAAACAAAACAAAAAAACACAGTGATATTACGTTAAGAGGGAAATGAATAGTGAATAGTAAAGTGCTCCTTTTTCACCATGGGTTGTTTGGGAGTGCATTCATCTTTTTAGCTGTCTCCTTTTTTATACCTGTCTTAATTCATTCTGTCATTCTCTATGTGCCAGCTATCCTCGTTTATCCACCTATCCACCTATCTATCTATCTATCTATCTATCTATCTATCTATCTATCTATCTATCTATCTATCTATCTATCTATCTATCCACCCCTTCGCTCCCTCTGCTGATTGCTTTGCTGTTCTCGTGGTTCAGAAACTGTCTATTACTCATACTGTATTTCTCCTGCCTCTGCACTCTCGTCCTTATCTAACTTGGCCTCGCTCGCACTGAACTGCTGCAGTAATGCCAGATGAAAACCATCTTCTCTTTCTTTTTATAACGGGAGCGTGGGCAGGCCACCCACCATAAGTTTTTAGATAGCTTTTATACAACAGTTTATACAACAGTGAAGAAATCTTCAAATTTTTTAAAGGAGAGTAGACGAGGTTGTTTTTCTGCTGCATAGTCAGTGGGGATGATGCGAGGGATACAGAGAGGGAAAGACACATTGATATTTGTACTGTAACTGGTGCTTTTGGGGTGAAGCCATGACAAGCTAACAAAAACACAAACCTGATCCAGGGATTTGATTCATCCAAAAAGAATGTGGTTTGGATGTTAATCTACAATTGAGGGATGAGTACGCACTTTGCTTGAAACCTGTATTGTGTATCTTCCTCCTTTTCCTCCTCCTGGTTTTTCCACTTTTACCCGCCTCTCGCTCTGCATCTCCAGTGTCTGCAAACCATTATCAGGTAAAGAAGTTGCTGCCTCCTCTTGCCTGGTTTTTAATGATATTAAATCCGCCACCAGACAGTGGATGTGTCATGTAGTTTCTAGCTAGCTGTCTGAATGCATGGACAGCACCCAAACGCCCACTGCTGCTCCTTGGAGTTGGCGAGTCAGCAGGGGCTCGCACAACAGCAAATATACCACCATGTGCTTACCTGCAGTAAGTACATATAAGGTATTGTACTGTGTAGGCACATGCATGCACACACACACACAGGCACACACACACACACACACACACACACACACAGCGCTCGCTCAATACCCTGCAGGGATCCACTTGAGATAAAATTCAGCAGCACTGAATAATACAGTCCATTTATCAAGTAAAAACACTGACACTGACACACACACACACA
>NW_027279096.1:192500-317500 GCF_046629955.1 Centroberyx affinis | reverse complement strand
CACCCATGCTCATTCGTGCATCTAACACACACACACACACACACACACACACAGATACAGACAGATGTGCACATGCACTTGTCTGCCATTCAAACAAAAAATATCACTGTCTTTAATTTCCCCTCTTTCATGTTTATGGCTGTTTCATGTTTTATCTTTCCGTCTTTTATCTGAGCCCTCACACACACGCTGTACACACACACACACACACACACACACACACACACACACACACACACACACAGCCCCCAGGCAAGCAATAACTATCTCATTGACTCAACCAACAGGGAAACACAGAGGGCTGCAGCAACAGGAGTTGAAACTTACCTCCACCACAGAAAAGTTCATCATTTCCAAAAGTGACAAGGACGGGAAATAACAAGAGGTAGAGAAGAGGACAGGAGTGTGTGTGTGTGTGTGTGTGTGTGTGTGTGTGAGAGAGAGAGAGAGAGAGAGAGACAGAGAGAGAGAGAGAGAGAGAGAGAGAGAGAGAGAGAGAGAGAGAGAGAGAGAGAGAGAGATTGAAGCGGAGAAGGAGAACGAGGGAACAGAACAAGAGAGTCGGCTCATGAAGGAGACTCCTTTGAGAGGGATTTTGAGACTGAATTCATAAAGAGAAAAACAGGAAAGGAGAGAGGAGCGAGGAGAACGTGAAGCGTTCTACCTGTAGCTGCTACAGACCAAGGTACAGGCCAGAAGAGGATTAGAGAGAAATTTAGAGAGGAAGAAGGAAAAGGAGCAGAGGGCAGGGGGCGTGGAGCATATAGCATCCTGTTTTTCAGACAGCATAGACTCGAGAAGAGAAGAGAAGAGAAGAGAAGAGGAGAGAAGAGAAGAGAAGAGAAGAGAAGAGAAGAGAAGAGAAGAGAAGAGAAGAGAAGACAAGAGAAGACAAGAGAAGACAAGAGAAGAAGGACTCTGCTCCTACCTGGAGTTGTTCAGAAAAGGCAGTGGACAGTCTGGTGGTCGGGGCTGGAGCTGAACTCTCCTCAGGACGCAGAAACACTTGCTGACCGCGTCTGCACACACCAAAAACAACAGTCAAAGACCTGTGTGTATTGTCACACACACACACACATGCATGCACACACGCACACACACGCATTCACAGTACTAATCACTTATCTTTGTCTGTGATTTGCCTGAACCGAGGAGTGCAGGAATTCAAGTGTGTGTAAGGGAATGTGGGTAAAAGCCTGAGTGTGTGTGTGTGTGTCTGTCCGTGTGTGTGTGTGTGTGTGTGTGTGTGTGTGTGTGTGTGTGTGTGTGAAGCGCTTACAGGTCCTTCCCTCTCTTCCTCTCGAGTGCAGTCATGTCATCTCCACCTGTCGTACGCAGAGAGAGCGCTGGAGTCTCACACACGCACACTCACACACACAGCGACCGCGCCGGTACACACTCGCGCCGGCAGGCTGAGACGCACACTGGCTGCAATGCATGGAGCAGAGAGAGAGAACACAGTCCCTCCTCTTCTCTCCTCCCACCTCTCTCTCTCTCTCTCTCTCTCTCTCTCTCTGCTCCTCTGGGTCTTACTGCCTCCCTTTACCCAACCCATGTTTCTGTTTCCTGTTATCATTATGTATGCCAGCAGAATACACACACAAACACAAACACATGCACACATGCGCACACACGCACATACACACAGTCCTCATGGTCGATTCACTTTGACCACATGGGAAGCGGTGCCATTATCAACCCAGTGGACATATATTTAGACCAACAGCTACATTAACACACACACTCACACACACAGACACATATACACATTCTCTCTGTCTCTCTCTCTCTCTCTCTCTCTCTCTCTCACACACACACACACACACAGCAGATAAGGACCCATGCAAACAAGCATTCTATATACACTCCACACATCGATATGTCAGTCTCTCTCTCCATCTCTCTCGCTCTCTCATACACACACACACACACACACATACACACACACATTAATAACTGCACACTCACTGTCCTTCTCGTACGTCCCAACCCCCAATTCGCACCCCACATGCCCTCTATACCATGCACTAAGGCAGGGTGTTGGCAAGGACCTCACGATACGATACGTATCACGATACATTGCAATACGATACATATTGCGATACATTGCAATACTCTACATAATTTACTGAAAATTTTAAAATAGAGCTGAAAATACAACTTGTTGTGTACCACCTGGGTAGTCTAATATGTAATATGTATGTCACATTATATTGATAACTCAGCGGACAAATTGAGCCAAAACTATTTAATTCAAAGGGATTTGAGGGAAATTTAAGGATATTTTAAATCCGTTTAAAACATGAATAATTTTTTTTTATGTATCGATAAGAGGGGCTGGAAAATTGATACAGTATCATGGAAAAAAATATTGTAATACTCAGCTGTATCGATTTTTTTGCACAGCCCTACCATGCACGCACATACACACACACATACAACACCACACAACACAACAATTCATATTTATGATGCATCGAAAATCTAAAAGATGATTTCCGCCACAACGGCATATGTTTAAACACATGACAGATTCATCATATAATCTTATTTCCTGCAGAAAGCGTCCTGCACGGCCCTGCCAGACGCTTCTTTGAGGTGATACAGCTACTGACAGCCCATTTAGCACGGAGCGCAGAGCAGGTTAAACAGGACGGCCTAATCTTCTCTTTTAATCTGACACAAAAACCACAGCGTACATTACAAAACACAAGCATGCCTGCAGCCACATGCGCACACGCACACACACACACACACACACACAATGTCATATTATATCACATGGAAAACATCAAAGGCTGTTATTGTTGGGTCCATAATTCCACAGCGGTGGAATCAAATCAACACTCAGCGTGTGCCTTAGAGCTGCGCCATTGTGTGCGCTGATTGATGATTCATATGAGTTGTGCTTTAAAGGTCCCATATTATTCACTTTCATGATTTAGTTTTCAAATATACTACAGCTCAGGATAAGACCAATGTTCCCCATGATGTTTTGCAAATACATGTAGTTTAGTTAAAAGGGTTTTTATTATTATTATTATTATTATTAATTTGAAGACTCAGTCAGTCACAGGCGGAACAGGCTCAATACTGGACCCTGATTGGTCAACAAAAGCAGCTCCTCTATTCAAGGTAAATTTCCAGTTCAAATGCTGTTGGCCTGATGGGAGGGATTTCAATTATTCTTTAATGAGACAAGCCAATCAAGTCCAGCTGTGATGTGTTGACCGGAGTCAATCTGAAACTGCCTGTAATACAGTAGAAGAGGGATTTTGAAAATGCAATAACTCAAACAACATCAAATTTTAGCAATGTCCTCATTAAACATTTTTGATTACATATGTATAGAAATAGAGAAAACATTTAATTCCTATAAGAAAGCAGCTTTAAACATTTGCACATGAACATAATTTAACTTAATTTGTTTTTCCTGCACAAAATTTAGATTTTCATGAAGCACTTACAAAAATTAAGCTCACCATAAACAAAAAACAATGCTTCATTTAACATTCTTTTAAGAGCATGGACTCGTTCATGTGCTCTCTTGTCTGACTCTTGTTTGTGACTCTTTTTTTTTTTTTGTTTCTATTCGTCTGAAAATCATACACACAATACAAACTACAGCCTTGCAAATGAGATTTAAGGATTTCAGGAGATACTTTCTCATGATTTTGTCAGAGAGAGAGAGGGGGGAAACATCCTGAATGCCACAGGCGAACACACCTACCGGGGCAGCTAAGGTCAGAGGTTGAATATTCATAGTCATGAGGAGGTGAGTGTGCTTGAATATAAAAATAATGTACCAACCTGGAATATCCCTAAAGCACAGATAGCCGACAGTAAGTCTAGAGGTTGGCTGTTTTGTAAACATGGTGAAAGGTTACTACGGTTTATTCTAACCTCAGCATGTATTGATGAGCGTTGGCTAATGGCGGCAAATTAGAGAGAGATAAAAAGCTGAGTTGACCTGTCTTAACTGGCTCTGTGATCCCACATATCGACAGCAGACACAGTTCACATTATCAATGTACTGTGTCTGTTACAGATACATACAAATAGGTAGGCAAGCAGGAAAATACACATAAATATACACAAGCAGGCAAGTACAAACATAAACAGGAATGTGCTGCAGCCATTCATGTAAACAAACAAACACACACACACACACACACACACACACACCTGAAAATAGGTTAGTTCAAAGCTAATTCTCCTCAAAGACTGTCTCTCTTCATCTGCGGTGGACTCTGTGATCTAGATTAGCCTTTAAACACACACACACACACACACACATGCACACACTCCCCGAAACACTCCTGGTGCCATTGAATAGAGTATTGATCCCAAGTTTCTGATTGCAGCAGGGACTTTTGCTGCTGCTCAAATGCAATTAACACACAAACACACTCTGTCATGCCAGATCACTCACTCGATTGCTCACTCACTCACTCACTCGCTCACACACTCACACACGTGCACATGCAAACACACGTTCTGTACACACACATCACAGAGACACACACCTACACACACACTGAGTGAGGCAACATGAATAACTACAGCTCAGAGAAACATAATTAACTAGCCATGGAGCCGGAATCTGATGAGGATACAGCCAATAACCTTGGGCTGCTGTGTGTGTGTGTCTGTGTGTGTGTGTGTGTGTGTGTGTGTGTGTGTGTGTGCATGTGTGCATGTGTGCATACAGTACGTCAGTCAACGTATGGCTGTGTCTATAATGTGTTTCTGTGGTTTTATGTGTGTGTCTGACTCCTATAAAATAGCAGAGTGATTGAAAGTGTGTGTGAGTGTGTATGTGTGTGTGTGTGTGTGTGTGTGTATTTGTCCTGTCTGTCCCATAAAGCAGCAGAGTGATTGAAAGCTCTAAATGGTGAAGGTGCACTCAGGGGAATAGGGCTAATCTACATAATGGTGGAGCTATATTAATGGCATCCTGATGCGCACGCACACACACACACACACACACACACACACACACACACACACACACACCTGGGTATCAATTCAACAGGAGCCTCTCTCATCCCCCACAGAGAAGCAGTTTTCTTCCTGCTGATCTGACTGAGCCGGTGAAAAAGACGAGAACATGAAGCATTCTAAAAAGATAGAAAATAGGGGGACGTTTTTCAGGCACGGACTGCTGTAGCGAGGTTTTCCAGGTGATGGACTCCCTTCTCTTGTTTTCAACCCTCCACAGATTTTAATACATTCTCTGCTGATTCAAGAGCATAAACAGCAACATTTTCTAAAACCAGGCCCCATGGTATGAAACACTGTGAGCGCCCTCCATATTAGTGTCTCTCATATTAGTGTTTGTTTCACTATACTGCATCTCCAACCCAGGTTGAAAAGGAACCGCAAATCCATTAACATCCTATTGTACGGATCAATAGTGGTTCCCATCTCGAGGTTGCTGCTTCAGAAATTGAAAAAGCAAAGGGTTAGGGTGTAGTGATATTATGTTCAGTTTGATGAGCAATGTGTATCTGGAGGAAGTGTAGGGACACTAATTAACACTAACACTGCACACTCTGAACCCCCAGCCAAAGAAGGTTTAGATTCATTATGTTCAAAACTTTCAAGTATATTGAAATTCTATATTGAATTCTATTCAAAATATGAAAAGTGCATTCAAATATATTCTGAAATCATCTACATAGTCTAATTTGTAATTTACATGCTTTTAGGAAGCATGTGTCACCAATTCAATTCCAACAGTTAATGCACAATCAAAAGAATACAGTTTAGCAGTGGCATATTTTTTCTCATTGTGGCTGATTGGTAGAGTGCAGTGTGGAAGTCTGAGAGTCACATGAAACAGGCTCTACTGTACTATTACTATAGTGTTGATACTCTTTTCTCGTTTGATTCCTGCTGGAGCCATCAGTGCTGAAAATGTATAGTATGCATTAATACTGTAAGGTGCTTTGGATAAAAGCGTCCACCAAATGGCTCGAAGGAAAGTGTGTGTGTGTGTGTGTGTGTGTGTATGTGTGTGTGTGTGTGTTTGTGAATAATCTTACCTCATCTTACTGTTCCTTATAACTAATTTCCTTAAACAACACGAGCAGTAAAACAACAGCAGGAAAGCGACAGACACACCCTACTTAGCAAAGTCACACACACACACACACACACGCGCGTGCAAGGGAACTGTACTGTTTGTATTGATAACCTATTTCAACATCAGAACAAGATGGTTAACCTAATTCTGCTCAACAAAGGCACAGTACTTTGAAACTATTCAATGCAACAAACATCAGTTACATGACAAATGCAACACAAATGCCCTTTCAAAGTGCATGTGTCACTTACACACACGTCACACAGTTAGTGCAGCATATTGACAACTTGTATGTTGCTATCACAAATTGCATGGAGAGGATATGTTGTCCCAAACTATGTTCATCAGAGCTGAAAATGTCATTTGTAACCTGGTAGAAAAAACTGAGTTTGATAATCCTTCTATCTGCAGTAAACTGCAGCTCTGCTCTAAGCCTTTTTCCATACTAACACCAATGTTTCCACTACATTTATTTACCAGCGGTGGGCCCCACTGATACAAATTTGCTCCCACTGTGAGACACATTTTAAGGGTTTTATTCTAAATGGTAGGTATCCATTTTGTATTCTGAAATTCAATAGTTGATCATATGATTCTACCCTGAAAAGCAAAGCTCTTTTGTAAGCAAAGGTCTTGAGATGACTCATAACTTTTGCAGCAATACAGAATGTGCTTTACTTCCATGCCAGTAATTTTCAGGGTAGGTGAGTAGGTGTCATTCTATTCAAATGGTGGATTCATTTTGAAATCAAACTACTCCTGTAAAAATGTATCTGTCCTTATCACAAAACAAGCACAAAGTAAATCCTGTATATATCGTAAGTGTCAAAATAAAAATGATTTTTATATGGGTCCACACCAGGTACTAAATCTAACAATACTGTGAATCAATCTGGGTCCCATAATTGAATTTACTCTTGTCCCCCACTGCAACAGAACATCTATACATTGTCTTATGGCTGTTGAAATTTTAATTTCACCTCGAAGTGCTGTTGTTGCACAGAGGTTGAAATGACTGCCATAGCATCAAAGACCAAAATAATCAACTCAACTGCTTTTGGTATTCATGAGGAATCACAAAGCTGTTACCCTTCAAAATTTTGAGAGGTTGGTTGGTGGTTGCTATGCGAGCTAGTTAGGACGTTGGCAACCTGAACAAAGTCCATAAGCCAGTTTCCATACCAACACACACAGTCTCCTAAACATAGTTCATCTCAGCAGCATCGAGAGCAGAGAAGAGGAAGATGGGAGGATAGAAAAACTGAGGAATGAAGGATATGATGGGAGAGGAAAGGAAAGGAAAGGAAAGGAAAGGAAAGGAACAAGGAGGAAGGAGAGGAGAGTAAAGGAGAGGAAAGGAAAGGAAAGGACAGGAAAGGAAAGGAAAGGAAAGGAAAGGAAAGGAAAGGAAAGGAAAGGAGAGAACTACCGCTGTTTAGAAATCTCTATTACTGAGCAATACAATGCACACTAGAGTCCTACTGTCTGTTAATGTGTGTGTGTGTGTGTGTGTGTGTGTGTGTGTGTGTGTGTGTGTGTGTGAAGGAAGCACACACATACACACACACACACACACACACACACACACACACACTCATTTCCTTCCCTTAGTATTTGGTTATTGCTGTTGTCAGAGGTGAGAACAGTTAGTAAAGTTGCTGATAAAAACCCAGAGGAAATGAGAGACAGAGGGAGGTGGAGAAGTAGACGGAGAGATGGAAGGAAGGCGGCCGATGTGCTAATAAGAGGTGAAAGGTCGAGTGGGAGGAGCCTGACCCTGTCAGTCATCCTCACTGTAGCTACTCCCCTCTGGTTGTGTCTGCGTCAGCTAAAGGATGTCGCAGCTGACACACACACTTACACACACATTGTTACATAAACGCATGCACGCAGGAGTGTCGAAAAAACAAAACACACACACACACACACAAAGGAAAGGGAGTGAGTATTGGGGAAACTCCAGCACTGTGAAGGGAAATGCAGAGAATGGATCAAGAGAAAGTTAGAGAAAGGTTGAGAGAAAGAGAGAGAGAGAGAGAGAGAACAAGAAAGGTGATGGAGGAAAAGGAAACGCTGCAGCAGGCACAGTAGCTGGGGAAATAGAAGGAGAGAGAAACCATGCAGCAGCAGTGAGAGGGAAAAGGAGAGAGAGAGAGGGGAATACTGCTGCAAACCTATAAAAACTTCCTCCTGCTCTTTCTTTCTTTCTTTCCACAAAACTGGTGTGGGTGACAGGAGCAAATAGTAACACACGATGTATTTATGTGTGTATGAGTTTGGGAATGCAAACAGTATATTTCTGAACATTTGCATAAATTTAGATGCACATTTTTGTATTTGTATTTGCGTGTTTGCATGTGGGGGAGTGCGTGTATATATGTGTGTGTGTGTGTGTGTGTGTGTGTGTGTGTGTGTGTGTGAGAGAGAGAGTAACCAGTTAGATCAGACAGAGAATGTCTGGCTATGCTATTAGCACTGTGCCCTCTTCATTTCTGTAATCTAATTGGTTCCTCAGTTGGACCAATCACAACACAGCATTGAGACTAACTGCTGCGAGCCAATGTTGAGCAAGGCTGAATAGATGCTACAAGTGGTAATGACGATGATTGTGTGTGTGTGTGTGTGTGTGTGGGTGTGTGTAGGTGTGTGTGTGCATGAAATAACCACACTGACTCCGATTTGTTGCTATGGCTCCCCATCTTCCTGAGGTGCAAAAATCACAGAACAATTTATACCCACAATTTCCTCTCTATAATGAAGCAGTGAATGTACTGACCCTTGTGTTCACACACTCATATAGACACCCACACACACACAGATACACACACACACACACACACACACACACACACACACACACATACACACACACACACACATGTACACACAGAAACACTTACACACAGCAGTTTTACCCTCACAAAGAGCAACCTTGACCCTTTGGTACAGACGGAGGATCAAAAGTAAAAACAGGCGCTAAATAGAGCAGCAGAAAAAGGAGAGTTATGAAAGAGAATGAAGATGTTTTCAGAAGGGACACATTACTTGGATATGGAAAAATTAATGAAGCTCGTTTAGACATAAAATCGCAAACAAACATCCTTCGATTGCCACAAAGTGGGTTTTCATTTGTCTTGTTTTGATGTTTTCATCGAGTAGAAGATCAGTTCTCTGCTTTCTAGCATAAGGAGAGAATTTTTTTTTTTTTAAAGATTATTTTTTGTCATTTTCGCCTTTATTACATAGTAATGTAATTATTCCGAGTTCAAAACTGAGTTCACTTTACGGGCTCTTGTGCATGGAAAAGAATGATGTGAGATACAGACACAGAGAGCAGCAGAAGGGACACAAAGAAGCATCCATACTTTGACCAGGATGTGGTTCGACTTGGTGCCAGCCTACATTATATAACTATGCTAACTAGGCTCAAAGGTGGGTGCACTGAGGGGTGGAGCTTGCTAAAAGGTCAAAATAACTTATCAGCATACTGAAATTACAGTTGAAATTCCCAACTATTATGCTAGAGAAAATCCAGCGCTAACTCCCAGTGACCTGTCAAAACAACAACAACATGAGCTTTTAGCTGAAATTTGGTGTATTTATTTACCAATTAACATTCATGTCATGTCATGTGCCACAATATCACAGCATCTGCCCTATTGCACCAACCTTACAAATTCATTCGAGATTTAATCAATGCAAATTTGTCAATAACTGTCTTGATAAAGGTCATAAGAGTCAATTAGCGACGGAAAATAGTCAATGATTGTTCATAATATGCTTATTCAACTTAAGTACCAATATTACTACATGCTAAGGAATTCTCTTCATAGTTGGCCATTCTGTGGATTGCTCCCACATTTTAGATTTTATGTGCCACTCCTGTCCAGAGTGACTTACAGTGAGTGAGCAGGTAGGGGCTCAGTGTCTCGCTCAGCTGCACTACAACAGGACACAAGGCTTTTGATGGGAACATCGGCCGTTATCGGGATCAAATCTGAGACCTTGCGGTTGCCGGCCGGTCTCTCTAACCGCTAGCCCCCCTGCCTCTCAATAAATTATAACCTAAACTACACTGCTGGGTGAGCCAGAGGGAAGAAGCAAGGAAAAAATGCGAGGAGGTATTGAGAGAGGATAGATGGCCAGTTCATTAGTTTGTATGAGACAGAAATGGAGCAGGTCCTTTGAAGCTGTGAAACCAGACACAGACAGAGAGTCAAGTTCAATAGGTTAACACTAACACACACTCTCTAGCTCAGAACACACACTGGCAATTATGTGCGCACACACACACACACACACACACACACACACACACACACAGACACTACCTGAACACATGTCAACACACTCCTGCCATGAACATGCATGACAAATGCACACGCCCTGAATACACATCAACATTCACATCCACACCTAAATAAACACGCTCCATGGAGACACACACACACACACACACACACACAGACATTTCACCTTGCTCATCCCTGGCCTCTTTTCTCCTGTTCTCTCCTTCTCTCCTTCCTCCACTCCTCTCCACTCCCCCTTTTTCCTAAATTATTCTCCTTTCCTCTCCTCTGATCATCTCCCCCATCTCTCTTCTCCTCTCCTCTCGTCTCTTCCCCTCCACTCCTCCCCATGTGTTCCATTCCATTTCTTCCTCCGGTCTCGCTGCAGGTTTGCAATGACAAACAAATCAGTGCTGCTCTCAGAGTGCCCCCCAGTGGACAAACACCTAAACTACACTTCACATCAGACAGCAACTGGGCCTCCGTGCCTGTAAATTGCAAATAAAATCACACCTCTAAGTTAAAGCATCCTGGAGCGATCAGAGCTGCATTTAAGTTTTAAGTTTTAACTTGTTTTGACTGTGTTTGTGATGCAGAAGCTATGTGTTCAGTCTCTCCCTTTCCTCCCTTTGTTTCTGCTGATGCAAAACAAAATAGATGTGACTCGATATAGCCAAATGCAACCTGTACTCGGTATTTACTCAGGCAGAATGAAGCAGTGTATCTGCACTCTGCCATACCTTCAGTGGTAGTCATCATAGAAAATCCCCAATACACACCTATCTTGTATTAGTTGCAGCAGCCACTAAAACTTATACTCATTTGGAATACTGTAAAGTAGAACTGAACTACTCCTCTGGCTTCATGATGACCCCCCAAAAAATTGGCAGCCAAATTCGAATTTTTCCAAACAATTTCTGCAGCAGTAACACAGCAGCCGTTCACTGCAAAGCTTGCAGTAAAAAAAGTGAAACTTGTACAGTGACTTCATCTGAATGCCATGCATCAATTAAAACATCACACCCCCTCTCAAACACAAACTTCAAAGCCTCACAAGTGCTTTCTCTCTCTCACACACACATACGTCTCTATAAGGAATACCAATGAGCGTATCGTTTCCATTTCAAAGGGAGGCGCAGGGCCTGCAGAGGATGAGAATCACACATCATATTTCTGTCCCCAAAAACAGACCAAACAGGACGAAGAAAGAAAGAAAGAACAAGACAAGAAAAAGGGAACTCAAATCAATCTCGAGGCAAGCTGCAGTGCCAAATAGGCCACAGATTCACAGTAAATTGGTGTGTATGTTTGTATGTGCACAGGTTTTTTTCTTCTTTGATTCTCTTTCTTTCTTTCTTTCTTTCTTTCTTTCTTTCTTTCCTTCTTTCAATCCTCCTGTTTTTCTTTCTAATCCTCTAATCCCTTCTCTGTTCATGTTGCTGTCTGTTCGCCTAAGTGGCATTTTCTCTAGAGTGACTCTGATTGATTATGACATAAGTAGCATAAGGTAGTGTGTGTGTGCATGCATGCATACATGTGTGTGTGTGTGTGTGTGTGTATGTGTGAGTACTCTGTCAGCAGGAACCAGCTCCAGCAGGGTATCCTCATGGGCTGACACAAGCAATAAAAGGCCATATGTAATGCATGTGTCTACGTGTGTATGTGTGTGTGTGTGTGTGCTGCTGCTGTTTGACTACTCCAGTGGTTTATGGTTTAGCAGGTAATCAGTAATCTGTAACAGATTACATTTTGAATGTAACGTTCCCAATCCTGCACAGCAGTGAGATTAAAGGATAAGAGAAGTGATTCCGTCCCACGATTAACATTTGATCACGTAATCGCCCCGCATGTCTGTTAAAACGCCGCTATGAGGCATTATAACGCGATTACTGCAGCCTATATGCTCCAGCACTCAACGTTAAAGTACTGACAGAAAGAGATGGGGAGAAAGAGATGGGGAGAGTGTGCATGCACGCCTGTGTGTGTGTGTGTGTGTGTGTGTGTGTGTGTGTGTGTGTGTGTGTGTGTGTGTGTATAGAGCTCTCTCAGGGCAGCCATGCCGTCACTCCAATCTCCTCGCCACTGCTGAGAAAATCAGAAATCATTTTCCCTCCAATTATCCCTCACCTGTCATCTCCCCCACTTCTCTCTCTCTTATTCTCTCTCTTTCTTTCTCTCAGATGTAACTAGTGCCGATTCCATTTTCTGTTGTTAACATGATTTCCACTTAGATGCTTTTTCAATCCTTGATAGAATTGCCAGAAAATGATTTGTTTCTCCTCCGCCCTGCCTTCTGTGCCTCTCTCCAATACCTAACCTGTGTCAATCCTAACACCTGTTTTCAGGCGGACACACACACACACACACACGCAAACTCTCTTGCGCGCACACACACACACGCACACTTACACACACTCACATTATCTGTGTTACACATGCATGTGTACAATAGCCATACACAGCACACACAGGCACACATACTGTACACTAACACACACACAAACACGCATGCATGCACATACAGTACACTCAGTACTCAGTACACAGTACACAGTATAGTGTATCTGTCTACAGGTGCAATCCTCATGGTTGACCGGTTTTGGCCACATGGGAAGCAGTGCCATTATCAGCCCAATGGACATATATTTAGACCGACAGCTAGACTACAGTAACACACACACACACACACACACACACACACACACACACACATACTACACCAGACAGGGAAGCATTCATGCAAACAATATCAATACACTGCACGCATCGATATGCCACAAAGGGCAACCTTTTCTCTCTCTCCCTCAAAGTCTTTCTCACATGCACAAATGCACACACACACAAAAAATAAATGCACACACACACACACACACACCTTCATCATCACAGTCAGTGATCAAGGGGATCAGAATAGCAGTGCTAGAAAACTGCTGTCACCATGGTAACGTGGTCCTAACAACCTCCTCCACTCTCCTCCTTACCTCCTGCTAAGAAGAAACCTTTTTACTTCCCTGATTTCTCTCTCCTTCTCTTTCTTCCTCTCCCGCCCTCTCACTCTCTTCCTCTATCCATCTCTTACCTTTCCCTCTCTCTCTCCCTGATTCTGTTCTCCATCTCTCTCAATCGCTTTCACACTCATTCTTGTCCAGTTTCCTGTCTTTCTTTTACACTCCCTTTCCCCTTTCTCCATCTATTCTGTTCACAAGTGAAAGTATTTTCAGGTCGGACAGAGCACAACTGAGAGAGACAGAGAGAGAGAGAGAGAGAGAGAGAGATGGCAATGGCCAAGTGAGACCAAAACAAACAGAAAGACTGGGGAGAGAGAAAAGGAAAGGGACAGAAAGAAAGAGAGAGAGAAAGAAACTGGAGAGAGAGAGAGAGAGAGAGAGAGAGAGAGAGAGAGAGAGAGAGAGAGAGAGAGAGAGAGAGAGGATATGAAGAGATATGGCAAAGGGAGGGGCACTTGGACTGAGTTGGAATGAGTTTTCCGAGAGAATGTATGCGTGTGTGTGTGCGTGTGTGTGTGTGTGAAAAGGGTTTAGGCAGATAAAGGGGTTTAGGGAACTCTCCTAAACTCCTCCTCAAAGACAAACTTTCTCTCTTTTCCTCAGCTTATCTCTCTCTCTCTCTCTCTCCTGCCTTTCTACAGTATTTCCCTTGGTCTTTCTCTCTTTTCTGCCTACTCTCTCCACCTCTCCACTTTTCTCCCTCCCCCCTTTCCTATCACTCCTCTCCCCTCCTTAATCCCCTCACTCCCCTCTTCCCCTCACTCCCGTATGTACATTTACCATTTAGTTTTTTAGCTGACATTCTCATCCACAGGGACTTACATTAAATGCAAACAGCGGAATAAGTGAGAGCCTATCTACAAACATCAAGCGACAGCTTTGACATGCTCCTGTACACACCCTGACTTCAGCGCAGCTAAATTAAGGCAGAATTCCATATACAAAGCATGGCTGGATTAGCACAACCCCATGTCTTGGAAGTGTCTGTCCTTCAATGTACAGCCACTTCCTAATTACGGTTTTCAGCATTGGTAAAACTGACAATTTAGTAATGAGCACCTTTTAGGATTATGCCCCTTATTCCTCTATGGTCCACTTTGCTATTCAAAACAATTGTGTACTGATGTCCTTTATTGATCCGTGCAATTTTATGGAACTAATAATACAGGCTATTTGCATTGGATATTGGCAAATAAACCTCTTTCCCACTGCTGGAAACTGGTGGCAGACCTTACGGAAGAGGATGGGCTTGTTTGTTCCCGACTCTCTGTCCCTAACCAGTCTATCTTCATCCAACAGTTCTTTAGCCTCCAATATTAGCTGTCTTATTTTTTGTTGACGCAGTGGTTTGTGTGGGATTGGCATTTTCTTCTACTGTTTGCTGTGTGGTGCCAACATTTTCTCCTGCTTCAGGCTGTGTGCTTGGTTGTTTTCTGATCAAAAACCTGCCCAGAAAGAACTGCAAAGAACTTGCCAGTTATAGGTTCCCATCACAGGGTGAAATGCAAAAAAGGACACTCCTAATTATTAGGGGCATCTTTTGCATCTTTTGTCTGTTTCATTTCACAGGCATTTTATGAACTTTCAGGGGCGTTTTTGAATGTCTGAGCTTGGTTGAAGCTTGTTTGGTCTCCCTACTCATTATATCACCCTGCTGAAGGAAATATCACCCTGCATTTACATTTCCTCTGCTCACTGACTTTGCCCTGTATCCACATTTTTACACAAATTATATAAACAGAAATGAAACACAACAGATATTTACATACATGTAAACACATACAGCACCACCCATATCATCTTACTCAAAGCTGCAATTATGTCTCTACACACAGAATCTGACCTTAAACCAATTACATGCATGAACTGCCCACACATACTGTTATTACTCAGCCTGCTCTCATACTGTTGACAATACAGGCAGGCACAAACACACACACACACACACACACACACACACACACACACACACACACACACGCTCAGGCGGTAAACAGCACGCTTCCTCTCATTACACTGAACGAATATACCAGAAGAAACATGAAAGGAAAGTGAAGGTGTGTGTGTGAGTGAGTGTGTGTGTGTGTGTGTGTGTGTGTGTGTGTGTGTGTGTCTGCTTGTCTGTGTAAACAGTATGGTGGCGGTTGGGGCGATAAGGCTTCCGGTCTGCTGTTGGTTCAGTTCCTGTGTGACGCTGGAG
The DNA here is from genome assembly GCF_046629955.1 of Centroberyx affinis. NCBI lineage: Eukaryota > Metazoa > Chordata > Actinopteri > Beryciformes > Berycidae > Centroberyx > Centroberyx affinis. Next base: position 301,915 of record NW_027279096.1, on the reverse strand, counting down.
ATAAGAGAACAACCACTGTGTGCATACACGCATACGTAAACACACCCACAGAAACACACAAACACATACGCACAAAACTAGGACAACCCCTAAACCTGTCTCCGGCATGCTACGTCACACACACACACACACACACACACACACACACACAGTATTATACCGTGATTTTCACATTCTAACATTTACACAACAATGATTGTGTGGGCTGTATCCTGACTGGAAGTGACCTTAGAGTCGGGCTAGCTCAGGACACAAATCCAACACCTGGAGAAAAAGAGAGAGAGGCAGAAACAAAAACACTGCACATAATACTCTGCAGAAGACAGAGAGAGAAAGAGAGTGGAGAGAAAGACTGCAAAAATAGTGTGAGATGAAGGGAAAGTTACCTTCTGCAGTGCATCATGCAGCAAAAGGTGGGAATTCAACAAAAGAGACGTACTGTAGCGTCTATGGGTTGATAAAATTCTACCATCTTCAGGTTTATCAAACCCTTCGAACCCCACTGGATAACCTCAAAAATGCGATATCCATTTTGGAGAGGTTTTCACTCGAGAGCGAATATGTAAGACATACAGGCTAATTGGGGAAGACACAAACTCACCAACACACTGACACTCCATGCAACATCTACATCTGTAGTCATGCACAATGTGTTTTGGAATCTGCTCTTTTTACTGGGATTTCAACTTGAAGTGCAGAATTTTCAGTCAGATAATCAGAAGCCTGAAGAAGAAGACGACTTTGGAAACTCAAAGTCATACATTTGAGACTTGAAGTAGCTACGCAACTTGAATCTTCACTTGGCCAAGACAAAAACTGGCTGAACTTAAGTCCTAAAACTCGAGACTTGGCTTTGATTCCTTACATGAGGACTTGAGATTAATATTTCCTCAGCATTTCGGCCTGTTTGGCATAGAATGTGCGGCAATTAAAACGGTCTTTCTTGCTTTGTAAAAACGGAATCAACTTCAATCTGGGCTATTATAAGACATTTATATTGTACATTATGACTTGGACTATGGGACTTGGTTATAGCCTGGTGCATGACCTTCCAGTCAGTGACAGACCAGTGTTTCAGCTCCTCTGAAAATCAGACATCTTGACAGATATCTTGAGTCCAGCTGTGGCCCTGACATGACAAGCATACTGACCTCCAGTTTCATGAAGAGAAACCATACAAGCCTTGCTCATTTGACAGCGGGAACAAGACGGATAGAGACAGAGAGACGGACAAGGAACGAGGGAGAGATGGACGCAGGGAGAGAGAGAATACGAAATAGAGAGAGGGACAGAGAAAATTGTGCAATGAGAAAGAGATGACAAAGAGAAAGAAAAAGAAACCAGACAGAGAAAGAGGAGAGCCAAATAGAAAAGAGAAATGAGCTGGAAAAAGAGATGGAGGGAGAGAAAGAGAAAGTGAGACAGAGAGAGAGAGAGAGAGAGAGAGAGAGAGAGAGAAAAGAACAGATAAGACGAAGAGAGAGGGAGAATACAAAGGGAGGGAGAGACAGAACGAGGAGGCAGGCAGGGCCACAAGCAAGTTTAATGAGATCTGATATGAGAGCAACAGCAACTGCAGAACGATAAAATGAGGCAGATACACCCACCAACTGATCCAAAACTCACACACACACACACACTCACGCACACACGCACACACACACACACACACACACACACACACACACTCACACACACACACACACACGCAGCATAGAAGGGTAAATGGAGCAGTGAGCAGGGCTCCCAAAGGGCCCAAAAGGCAGTTAGAGAGGAGAGAAAAAGGGAGATGAGGGCTAGCAGAAGTGACAGAGTGCACGCACACACACACGCACACACACACACGCACACACACTTACCTGCATGTACACACAGGCATATACCATACACACATGCACACACACACACATACACACGCAAGCGCTGATTACACACTGGATATGCTGACATTTAATCCGGTACCTCTTACAGTGCTAACATGATTTTCCATGGCAAGGTAATTAAGCAGCTCAGCAACCTGTTGACTCTCTCACTCTCCCACTCTCTTTCTCACTCTCTCTCTTTCTCACTCAATCTCTCTTTTTCACACTCAATCTCTCTCTCTCTCTCCCCCTCTCTCTCTCTCTTTCTCACTCAATCTCTCTCTCTCTCTTTTTCTCACTCAATCTCTCCCTCGCTCTTTCTCTCTCTCTCTCAATCTTTCTCTCTCCCTCTCTCTCTCTTTCTCACTCAATCTCTCTCTCTCTTTTCACACTCAATCTCTCTCCCTCTCCCTCTCTCTCTTTCTCACTCAATCTCTCTCTTTTTCTCACTCAATCTCTCTCCCTCTCTCTCTGTCTCTCTCACTCTGTCTCTCTCACTCCCTCTCTCTCTCTCTCTCTCTGTGCCTCGCTGACTCTCTTTCTCTTACTCACTCATACAGAAAACACACTCTCACACACGGACACGTTTTAATGAGTCCAGTTTATCTTTATCTCATTTAAACATCCTACTATTCATTAACAATGACAAAAGACAAAACCTGCCTGAGGGCACTGTGCGTGTGTGTGTGTCTGTGCGTGTGTGTGTGTGTGTGTGTGTGTGTGTGTGTGTAATAAAATCTCCGGTTAAGCAGCCAATTAGACCCTTCATCCTAAGACAGAATGCAGAAGCTTACTCCTCTTATCTCCTCTGCTGACTCATTGTACGGCAGCATATGTGAGCCTGGATGTGTGTGTGCTTGTGTGTGTGCATGTCTGTGTGTGTGTGTGTGTGTGTGTGTGTGTGTGTTAGCGTGTTAAAGTCAGTTTGTGTGATTGAGCATTAGAATGTGTGTCTGTGTGTGTGTAGGAGCATATCTGACATTACCACACTGATAGATGACGGCATTTGAATGAAGAGCGACTGGTATGACAAGACCGAAATATAATGAAGGGCAATGAAGGTTAATAGCAGCCCAGATAGCTCCTAATAACATTACACACACACACACACACACACACACACACACAAACACAAATGCTCTCCCTCACACACACAAACACATTCTCTCACACACATACACACAATGACATTTTGGAGGTTAATAGTGTGTTCAAATGGCTTATGCTTTCAGTCATTTGTCAACATTGGCTTTGTAAAAGGGACACTCTACTGATATGCAAGGGAACTGGCATTTTACACAGTCAGAGGCATTCATTATTAATAGCTGTCAAGAAATTATGGAGGAAGGGAGGGAATTATAGAGCGGGCAGGGAGGGAGGGGGAGAGAAAGAGAGAGAGAGGGAGAGAGAGAGAGAGGGAGAGAGAGAGAGAGAGAGAGAGAGAGAGAGAGAGAGAGAAAAGCAAGGATCATGAATCAGTGACATCTTAAGCATTTGATGAAATCCTGAAATCAGTGGCTTTGCAGATTTAAAAGAAGAATATATTCCACTATATACTATATTCCATATACAGAAATGAGCTGTTCCTTGTAAATAGAGTCAATTTCCTCCTCCTCTCCAAGAAGATGGCAACACATCTAATGAAGATGGCAAGGAGGCATATCAAGACAACATGCTAGATAAGGTTTTATTGTTTTCTAAAGGTACAGTAAATACAAGAAACAGTAAAGATTGCAGCAGTTCACAGTACACATATAGACATAATGCCACTAGAGAAGTGCAAACATTACACTCAAGTGGTATACATAAAACATTGTGTTTTTACGAGTCATGAAAAAACACAACCGAACCCTAATTGGTTATTTAAAAACCAAGCCCATGCCAAACTCCATTTATCAGCACCTGAATGTTTCCAACACACAACAACTGCTCATTGGCTCCCCAGACACACCCTGCACCCTCACATCTTCACCTCCATCAGTGGTGAGAGAGTGGAGAGAAAGGTGAGAGCCATGCTAACAGCCATCAACAGGAACAACTCAGAAATCAAAAATAACACACACCGTCCGCAAATAACATCATTGGACCCCTTTGACCTCAACTAAATTGCTATCACACGTAAAACACTCAATATAACACAAGTCCTGGACACTCTCAAGCCATGCTTTACCCTCTTCCCATCTGGCCACTTACAGATCGTTGTTACAGAGCTTTGCCCTCAACAAACTACCTCAGTGACATCATGGACTACTTGAGAGTTTGTTTGTACTTCTCTAGTGGCATTATGTCTATATGTGCACTGTGAACTGTAGCAGTCTTTGTATTTACTGTTTCTACTATTCACTGTTCCTTTAGGAAAACAATAAAACATTATGTAGCGTGCTACACACACACACACACACACACACACACACACACACACACACACACACACACACACACACACACACACACACCAGTTAGTAGGCCAAACGATTCCTCTTATTCTCTTCTATTGAATCTGCAAAGGCACATACATGATAACTATTGCAGTAGCTGAAATGATGAAGTGCTAATATCAGTCTATGTATTGAACTATTGACACAAGCCACTGTAGCATTACTGCACAGAAGAGGCTATATTTGGCAAACAACTATTTTGATATTAGCAAAGCACAAACGTGATAGAACGAGGCTGCTGCCCTCTACAGGCTGGTACAGTACAGTTCTAAAGCCGGCCTACACCAGTGTGCTTGCCTTCATGTTAATGTCTCTCCTTACGTTTTTCCCTCAGATGATTGTGCCATGTAGAGGATATCTGAAGATATTTAAATGGGAGAGTCTCAGGCAATGACTGGTCTCAGGACATGTCAACCCTGTCAGGATGACAGCTGAAAACAACTGGCCACTAGACACACAGTCCAGCTTGAGAAAAGCAATGAGAGTTTGGCAACAGATTTGACCATAGCATTCTCTTTCCTGATTGGTTGGAAAGTAGCTTGATTATATCCGCTAGATAGTGCTTTTCCTAAGTACCTGGATGTTGGCACAATCTGAAAGCTTTTCAAGAGTTGAATGTCGAAAGGTTGAATACAGTTTCCAAAATTTGAACTACATATAACATTAATTTTGAAACTGTTTATGAATTGAATTGAAACAGGTGAAAAACTGAATTTCAAAGAAGAAAATAAAAATTAAATTTTAAAAAATTCATATTCAAATTACATTCAACATCACTAATAAAGTTCAAATTCTGAACGTATGATTCAAATAACTACTCTCTGGTGGCACAAAGCCCATGCGATCGCTGCAGCGCCAGTGCAGGATGGACGGATGAGTGATGCAGGATGGAAACCAGTGTGTGAGTCTAGGCTGTGATGTACTGGACTCGGGTGATGAGGTTTCTCTCCTCTCCTCTTCTTTAATGGGTCTGTGTATCCTTCCTGTTGGAAAGCTGATGGAAGACACACCTAGCAGCTGGCTTCACAAGATCAACACAGTCATCATACACACACACACACACACACACACACACACACACACACACACAAAACCATGCATACACACACATACAGGAAACAATTTGGCAGGTCACTGGGCAAACTGTGGTGGTTATAGGACAATATAATGTAATGGCCATCTAACACCACCATCAGCTACTGCAAACACTGCCCTTTTCCACATCAGGTTTATTGTATACGGACATTCATAAGAAGCAATGGTAGGCAGTGTAGAGAGAAACGATTTAACCAGGGGTAAAAAAGAATTGCAATTATTATTATTATTATTGTTGTTATTATTATTTGTTTCTTATATTATTATTATTATTATTATTATTATTATTATTATTATTATTATGAGACTAAAGGGCATTAAATATGAGAGAAAGCAGTTGTTTTATAATAAATTATATTTGGTCATGAATGTTCTTAAACCCCCTGCCTCCCTTCGCCCTCACACATTTTCATGTCCTGTGTTCTCGAGATATTTAAAAAAAAAAAAAACCTGCCTGGAAATGTTTTGCTCTTGTACATAGTGCTTAAAATCTGGTTACCACTTTGGCACTTTTGCACTTATCACTTTTATGATTTGTGATCTATCTTGTCTATTGAATGTCCTGTCTGTCTGTAACTTTGTGTTGTGCTGCTGCTGTTGCCCGACCAGGTCTCTCTTGAGAATGAGACCCCGTGTCTCAATGAGATTACCTGGCTAAATAAAGGTTTAATGTTAACAATAATAATAATGATAATAATAATAATAATAATAATAATAATAATAATAATAATAATAATAATAATAATAGTGGGTCTATTGCAAGCAATACAATTGCTCCAAAAGAGAAAGAGGGTGAAAATGTATTGAAATTGACGTTGAATTGTCTTTTGCTGACAACTAAACAAAAACTAAAAAAATGAATCAAATGTGACTATAATTAATACTTTACCACAAATTTGACTAAAACTACAGTTGAGTCAAAAGACTAAAATTAAATCTAAAATTGCTGCCAAAATAAACACTGGATCAAAACAGGGTCAGAATATATTATGTATCTCTATATTAGCATGTTATTTCATTTTTTTTTTACAGTATACAAGCTTAAAACATTTCATTCACATTTCATGTGGAAGACCAGATGCATGATTTTGGGTCGAGACCCATGAAAAGTAAGTTGGGCGAATACTAACCTGAGACCAGACTGCCATTTACTATTAGTTATAAAGCCAAAATCTACACTAAAACAGAATTAGCATTACGCTCATGATACTGCATACTGAAGGACAGTAAAGATTTATGTGCATGATCAAGTCTCTCCCAAAGCTAGAGAGCAGAAAAGACGAGACTTGGAGCTGCGATGTCATTACAAGACACAATGAGCACAAGATATTACAAAGATATTAAAGGAAATGAGGAGATACACATCTGTCTATTTCAGCTCGCATCACACATATGAGATACTGCAAGAAGAATTGAACACATAATAAAGGATCATCACTGAAAAGTCATGCAAGTGTCAAGAGTACAAGGGTCTTAGATTGGTACAAGATGATTCAGTCTTTAATAATATACAGTGGAACAGAATCAGAATATCTTCGCTCTCACAGCTGGCTGGCAGATCATCCCTAGCACCTCCTGACTGCTGAGAAGTGAACAAAAATTTTATTTTATAAACATTTCCTCTGAGGCTTGGAGGAGAAAGCATACATTAATAAGTGCGACTTCTCTCTGCACTCATGGCTCAGACCTTGGAAGATCAAATCTGAAGTGCCTGTCAGCCGTCACACTCTCTCTATTTCTCTCTCTCCTTTCTTTCTCCACTCTATCTTTCCCCTTATTTCCTGTCAGATCCCTGTTGTCCACACCTCCCTCCCCATCCCTCCGTTCTGGAGAAGGCCAGTCTACCTCTATGAATAAATTACGTCTGGGACCTAACAATACAGTATATAAAGAGAGGGAGACAGAAGAAGAGGGAGAGCGAAAGACAGCGAGAGAGGGGGTTGAAGGAGAGGAAGAGAGAAAAAGAGAGCGGGGGAGCGAGGGAAGGAGTAGGTGAGGTAGAAAGGTAGAAGGAGAATAAGAGGGGGATGAGGAGGAGCAGGAGAAGAGGGAGAGAGCAAGAGAGAGAGAGAGAGAGAGCGCACTTGGTCTCAGCTGTAATGTATTATGTATCAGAATGAGCAGACGAGCAGGAAAAAGCATATGGGGTAGTGTATACTCATGCTCTGTGTGTGTGTGTGTGTGTGTGTGTGTGTGTGTGTGTGTTTTAGGCAGGCTATGACAGCTAGAATGAAGTGAGTTAAGCTTAGTTGGGGAATTACTCGCATCACACACATTCACAAAAGTAGAAATTTGGCTCATCTGTCAAACTTGTGACGAGAGAGAGAAGGCATAACATGCTGTAAACAAGCACAGGGATTAGGGAAAGAGAGAGAACAGACAAGCTGGCAGGAGGAAGAGCGAGGGAAAGAGAGAGAGAGAGAGAGAGAGAGAGAGAGAGAGAGAGAGAGAGAGAGAGAGAGATGGAAGAGGAGAATGACAAACAGCAGAAAAGCAGATGACATTGACTTCTGATGTTCGAACATCTAACATCAAAACAGAAACTAAGGTACCTTAAAATATCACCATTTCCCACCCCCTGAACACACACACACACACACACACACACACACACACACACACACACACACACACACACAAGCAGCAGCAATATCAGTATCAGAAAACTACTTTGCCAGAAGCGCACACAAGCACAAAGCGAGAAAAGAAGGGAGATGAGAAGATAGAGGGATATGGTATGAGAGAGAAATACAAAGAGAAGGGAGGAGTAGATTTGAAAAGGACAGGGAGGAAAAGACAGACAAAAAAGCGAATGGAGAAGAGAAGAACAGAAGAAGAAATAGAAAAAGGAGAGCGGAAGCGGGAGGGAGTTGGGGAGAAAGAGTGCTAGGAGAGAGAGAAGAAAGGACAGAAGAGTGGAAGAGGCAGAAATAATGACAGGGTGTGTGTGTGTTTTCTTGACTCTTGATTAAATGAAAGTCATGTTGATAATGATCACATGCACATGGACACACACACACACACTGACACACACACACACACTGACACACACACACACAGAGGCTGTAAGTGATTATCTGAATCAGTCCGTTCCTCATTATTCCACTCGTCCCTCTCTGTCTCTCCATCTGTCTCCTTGCCAGTCTCTCCAGTCTGACTGGATTTGTTGACGGTTCACTGTCTGTCTCAAAATGTCTCTCATTCAACGGTATTCTTTTATCTATCTCTTCTTTTGTGGTGTAGAGGTGGTTGTAATGGTATGCATAGTATACTGTATATTACCCCCCTCCCTATGCATTTCAAAGTTAAAAACGCTACAGGTTGGTATATTCTAAATGGCAAGAAAACAGTGGGTGCAGTCCAAATGGCTCGACCACTGCAGACAGCCTGCTCACTGCAAACCTCAGACTGCACAGCACTGCTACTGACTGTGGGCAATTTGCTCAGCAGGAGCGGTGGGCAAGTACATTGTTGTTTCCCCTCAAACAAGAAATCTATGAAGAAGGAAAAGTCAGATATGTCAGATCCATGCGTGCGAGCGTTAATTGAAGACAAACGCTAAAGCCTGCAGCTCAATTTGTATTGCAGCAGATGGGAAGTCCATTAGTTTCTGAGGCCTGAGCTTCAAACGCGCTCAACCTCGCCAATGAGTGTCAACTGGTAAACATATTTTTTGGATGTGACTGGAATAGACACTGTCCTCAAGCAAATATTTAAATAAATGAAAGAAAGAAAGTCTGCCATGTTAATCTAACCAGCTTGTTTTTGCTAATCACATAGTAAGCCTACTGTTACTAATTAGCATTAATGCTCTGAAATTGCACCAACAATATCTTTTGATTAGATGGCTACAATGAAAACCAGCAGGACTCCGGGTCCCGAGGCCTGGGACTGAGAACCACTGATGTTTGTCTCCAATTAACACTCACACGCACAACTCTGACATATTACTTTTCCTTCTTTGTAGATTGCTTGCCTTCATAATTTCTGATGAATTTTTTAATTCTAATTCCTTCATGGATACTGGGGGCAGGGGGTGGTGGTTAATAATTCATGCTTACAACGAGGGGTGAAATCTCATTATCTCCCCCTCATACCACCTTCAGTGTATAGAATAGTAAGCCATTCACACAAAAATACATCAACTCATTTACCTCAATGCATAATACAACATCAACAGCTGGAGCCAAGTACGGTGTGTTCTGCAGCTGGTCCGTTTTCTCATCTTTTTATTGCCATTCAACCTCATTAAATGCAGCTGCTCTCAAAATGTTTCCAAAACAGTGGACAGTAAGAGCTTTTAGTCAAAACCACTGTCTTGTTTAACATTCAAGTATGCTCCTTCCACTCCAACCTAGGAAGTTATTCCTTTCTTACAGCCAAGTCTACCGGTACATGGGGTGTATAGTTGGTAGTGTGACTAAGTGGTTGGTAGAAAGTTAGAACTCAAAACAGTATATCATCTGGCATCCAGTTCACCCGCCAGGGGTAGTGAAAGAGCCGAAGCCAAGCAATATCAACAAACATGAAGCGTAACAGCTCGATTCAAAAAGGGAGGGCTCCAATCAGAACTAAATCCACCTCCTCATTACCGGCTTCAAATTGTTGGCTAGATCAAAGTAGCTTCCCAGACTCTGATAAAAGAGCCTGGTTAGGACCAGACAAGCTCTTTCCCCGATGCAATCTCACTAAGAAGAGAACAGGCAAGGGTATGACACACAACCTCTCATCCTTATCAACAGGCGAACAACGGAGGATGAAAGAGACAGACAGTCAAGGAGAGAGGGAGGAAGAGGCAAACAGGCAGATGCAGATGCAGACAGAGAGACAAAGAGACAGATAGACAGTTTAAAGAGAGGCAGAGATTTTGAGATTGAGATGGAAACAGATAAAAGCAAGCATCTAAGTATTCCCCCTCTAAGCCACTCCACAGTGAGGAAGCCTCCCACAAGGGACTTTAAAAAGGTGCAATAGGCCCATCAAAGACTTAACAAACTCTATCTCCTCTCCTTAAAACACAGATATTAGAGCCATCAAAGACAGACTAACTCTGTCCTACCTGACTTTGATGTTAAAGAAGGAGTTGCACCTGGAGACTAAGACCAAACTATAACACACACACACACACACACACACGCACACGCACACGCACACACACACACACGCACACACACACACACGTACACTTGTAAGCACCTGGTGGATGAAAACACACTAGACTCTTGGGAACATGCACATCTGGAGACATGCAGCATCCCCAATAACACAAACTGTAAACACATGCAGATGCAAACACACACAAATATCAACTAGCAAGCAACTAACAAGCAACATGCTCACAGCCCTGCCAGCCCCCCTGCTGGGAGCAAAAATTGTTCATTTTTTTGCTTGAGTTGAGTTGAAAGAGGAAAAAAAAACATAAAGAGAAAAGCAAGAAAGAGCCTCGGGGTAATTATGATTGCATGTGTGTGTGTGTGTGTGTGTGTGTGTGTGTGTGTAGACCAGAGGCATGATGGGACTGGTGTGAAAGGTGACTGGTTGGGTCATTGATGACATAGAGAAGAAGATGGAGAGAGACATACAGGCAAATACATGTAGAATGAAAAAGAGTCTCACAGAGAGACAGCCCCACACACACACACACAAATACATGTACGCACACACACACAGAAAACACACAGACTCTTATTTGTCTTGACAGCAGCACTGTAATATGAGCAGAAACTCTAATTAAGAACTTAAGTTCCACACCACAGAATAGTGTGTGCGTTTGTTTATCGGCGTGTGTTTGTGTGCTTCTGTCTACGCCTGAGAGTGTGTGTGTGTGCGTGTGTGTGTGTGTGTGTGTGTGTGTCTGCTTCTGCGTGTGTTTACCAGTGTCTGTATCACTCAGAGGTTATGAGAGTTTGAGAGACGGAAATTGTCGGAGGGGTGGCTCCTTAGCATGTAATTAGCATAACACAGGACTGCTGCTTCAGCAGCCAATCAAATTGAGAAAATATGGTCTGAATGCAAATTACTTCTTCCCCATCCTCCCAGACTGTTTCACAGCACTTCTGCAAGTCTTCCAAACAATAAGGTGTATGTGTGTGTGTGTGTGTGTGTGTATGTGTGTGTGTGTATGCATTGTGTCTGAGGACATGTGTGTGTAGCCTCTTCTTTAGTGCAAATATGTTGCCCAGGGCAGAGTCTGTTCCTACTGGAAAGCAAACAAGGGTCAAGGACAAACAACTTTTTGTGTGTGTGTGTGTGTGAGTGAGTGTGTTTGTATCTGGGAGCAGTTTGTGGTCTCTTTGCCACTGTGTTACGTGCTTGCATATTCACATGAGACACCATGAGACACCATAGGTCAAAAAAAACAAGGCCCTCTCCAATGTTACAAAAACAGAAACGCTTCTCCAGGAGAATTCAATATTCAAGTGCCATTACAAAGTAGTTTTACACAGAATACGCTGTGTAACAAATGCACAACAAGGCATCCGGAAGGATCAGTGCCGACGCTGTGGGTCTTAATTCAGCTCATCCACCCACATACCCCCATCTTTCCTTTTGTGCTCCACTATGTTTTACAAAATATATGACAGGACCCAGAATACTGCTGGTTTTCTATCCTATCAGGTAGTTAATTGCAGTTAATTGCTTCACCTTGAATCCCAGGTGCTAATCAGTCCCTGATTAGATGTCTAGAATTAAAACCAGCAGGACTCTGGGTCCTGAGGACCTCAGTGTTGACTACTTATATCATATTACCACTTACCTACTGTGCAATACCATATATCACTTATCATTTAGCATTTATATTATTCATAACACTCACACTCCTGGTGTTGTATGTTATATTGTATATTGTATTATAAACTGTATTGTAGTGTACATTGTGTAATGTACGGATTGTATTTGTTGTGTATTGTAGTTATTATATTTTGTACTGTATTGAGTAAAAACAGGACAATTACAGTTACTACATTTCAAGATATAACTTGTAAGCCTAATTCTGAGGAGAGTAGGCAACAGAAATATATGTCAATCTGTCCTTTCATTGTCCCATATGAAAATGCTTATACAATTTCAATCATATTTTAAGTACACTCAGCAATCACTGACTGACCCAAGGGTGGAACTACATCACTGGTGGGGGACAACATGTTTACTATTTGTTTATTCTTGTTTGTTTTCATTTATTTTGTCGGGGCTTGCATTATTACTGAAGAGTAACGTAAGTAATCCCAAATAATTAAATGAAATACGATGCCTTCCTTTGGTCTTTCACCTGTCATCTTGCATTATTTTACACTTATAGCAATTGTGATAAATTTTACTCATTGCTTTGGTAAAAATCTTACTTAAGATGTGACTTACTCTGATCTTGGTCTTGAGTTGCGCTCCACCAAGTACGGTCTGTGATTGGTCTAAATTAGGGTTGTAATGGTTTGTCTTTGACAGATCTGACTTGGTCTTGAGTACTACTTTAATCAGATAAATGCAGTCCTGATACTGACTGCCTTACACACTGCTCCTGAAGTGAGTGAATGGTGACACGTTCCATAAATGATTAATAGAGACAGAGACATTTCTATTTGAAGTAGGATCAAAGCATATTGTTGCAGCCATTTCAAATGTTGACTGCTGAGTGTTGACTGATCATGCATCCAGCCACAAGATATATTTATCTTGAAATGTATTGGAATTTATATTGTAATTTAATTATTTAACTAATTATCTTATACTGAGTATATTCACATATGTTCTAGAGGACTTGTAGACGGAAAATAAGTAATATGTACTGTCAGTCAGTGTATAGAGAGCTAAGGCAATTAATCTCAGAATAAAATATAGCTTTAATACAATAAATCACTACATAAATAAGGTCAGTGGGTTCAACAGGTGGCGCCATACAGCTTTATATTACAAAATACTCTCAAATTAAAGCAAGCACACAAATTTTCTTCTTTTCTTGTTATTTAAGAGAAACAATTGGTGCAGTTCCACTTATGCCAATCCATGAAGTCGTTTATGATTCGTCTGGTTGACAACTCAACAGTCAGCTGTTAGCGGTTCACAGCGTTTTTCGAGAAAAAAACATGGTTTTTTTAGTGCTTGCAGCTTTGTCACATTTAGATAGCGTAAGTCTCCAGTCTGTCACATGAATGCAGCCTTTTAACAGACACACATTCACACACACACACACGCTCACATAAACAAATGTGTTGATTCATGCTTGCGAGATGGTAAAAGACAGAGAGAGAGAGTCAGACAGACCAAAAGAGGAAAACAGTATGCCTGGTGTTGAAAGAATATAATACCCCTATATATAGGGTAACCTGTGACACCATTAGTTGCCAAGCAACCTGGACCACTCTTTTGATAAAACACCTGCCCTTCATCTATCTAGCCATCTCATCACCCTCTTCCTCTCTCCGTCACACCTGTCCCCCTCTCTCCCTCTCTCCGTCTCCCACAGGAGATGGTGGGATATGTGTGTGTGTGTGTGTGTGTGTGGGGGGGGGGGGGGGGGGGGGGGGAGATGGAGAGATGGGGACAATAGCACAGAGATGCAGGGGATGGAGAATTAGTCTGTCGGAAAGAATAACAAACACAAACGCCAATACCACATTTAACAACAAGAGCCACAGACAGACACAGAGGCACAGACAAAGACTCACACGAACACAGTCAATAGTTTATCTGTCCATGTGATCACAGTAATCATCACCATGTTTCGATCTGTCCGTCAACACAAACATAACCAGTCAGTGCTAATGGAATATATGTCAAAATGTGTGTCTGTGTGTAGCACTGTATGGAGACAGCAGAAAGCAAATACAGCTATGGAGCGACTCCCACACACTTGTTATTAAAAGCTTAGTCAGCCTTTTTGAAATTGATTAAATACAGTATATGAGCACTGAGTATGTCTACCATAGCGTGTGCTTGTTTGTGTGTGTGTGCGCGCGCGCGCGTGTGTGTGTGTGTGTGTGCGTGTGTGTGTGTCTGGTCGTGTGTATGTCTGTGTGTATTTATGTGCATTTGTATGTGTGTTCCTATGTGTGCTCACGTGAACTAGTTATTTCATTCAATACTACAAGCATCACAAAATCCCAGATTGTCCCAAATGCGACACTTACAGGCTGTTGGTGGCTCGATCGCTATGTGAGCCAATCAATAGAGCCGATCAATAAGAAAAAGCCCTGCAGGTAGGACGAGAGGAACTGAAGCACTGGAGCACATTCTGCTACTCTACTGTAGAGACCGAGCACAATGGCGACAATAACAGCGACAATAAGAAGTACTATAATGATATCTGTGTAACAATGACAAACAAAAAAACAGCAACTGCAAAATCAACAGCAACGACAGAAACAGCTAAACCTACAATAACAACACAATAACAACAACAAAATTAACAACAGCATCAACTACTACAACAACAACAGCAAGAGCATTAATAGCAACTACAATAAGACCAATATCAGCATTAAGAATGAAAAAGACAACAACAACTGAAAACATCCGCTGGGCGAAACTAACAAAACTAAATAGATTAGTTCAGCTAAATAGAGTCATGGGTGCAAGACTGACTACAGTGCCATTTGCCACCTTAGCAGCACAAAATGAACACAACTACCATGTGTTTTTTTTTTTTACAAATAAAAAAGACAAAAAAAGATAAATAATCACTCCTCACTACATTGTGAACATGTCTATTGGTGAATTTTTTTTTAAAATTTGGGAGTCAAATCATTTCAAACAATTTACTCCAGCCATTTTCTGTCATTTTGATCTCCCAGTTCTTTTCAATGACTAAAAATAAAATAATCACTACTGTTCAACATATACCAGTGGAGGATTCAGTCGCACTACTGGGTTTGCCAAAAGTGTAAGAGTCCAGAGAGTGGCTAACTCATTCACATGTATAAACCCTGCTATAAATATGGATTGAGATTCCTGGCTGTGGCAATTTCTGGTGTGTGATCCTTTCTCTACTCTCTATTCTGTGATCCCTCTATGTCTGTAACTCTCTACTTTCCATACTGTGATCATCTGTCTTCATCTGTGACCCTTGTAGCTTTCCACATGTCTAAAGACAAAATTACACATGAGCTGCCTGCAAAAAGCACAGCTGTTCACCCTCACACCTTAAAGGTAGAAAGACCAGAAGTGTACAATGCATTCTCTCCATTCAGGCACACATGTACGCTAAACACCGAGCCATAAACTTAAACTTCACCACTGTCTGACTGTAAATGCTGAAGCCTAAACGTTATACCTAGTTTTCCCAATGTCCTCACTTTGGAAGATTTCCCTCATAGATTTACGTATTTGAGGCCATTTATTGTTCAGGATATACTCTAAGTAAAGAGTGCACACACCCACACCCACACCCACCCATCTACACACACACACACACACACACACATACACACACCACACACACACACACCTCCACTGCCTTCCAATGAGGTCTCACCATACACAGAGAGAGGCACTTGATACTGTTTCCTCATTAAGCCAAGGCTCTGTGTCCCAAACACAGCTGCCTCACCTCCCACCTCTATCTCCCAAAGGAGCACAGACACACACACACACACACACACACACACACTCGCGCAACTATTCACACACACAGTTGCGGGCACCCATCACATCACTGACACAGACATTCAACTGTACACACACACGCACACACACACACACACACACACACACACACCTGTCTGTGGCAGCGCCCCATAGAGATAAGAAGGCTGACACGAGCTGCTGGAGCCAAAGCCGGGAACCATGGGAGCTGTCAGGCTCATTTCCCAGTGACACCTTCAGGCACACACACACAAACACACAAATACATACACACACACACACCAAACCACATCCCTGTGCTGCTACACTTGTGAAGACGTTCTATTGCCATACATTCATTTGCTAATCCCTGAGCCTAAACTACAACCTCACCACTGCATACCTAACCTGAAGCTCAACCTAACTGTAATTCTAGCCCTCATCCTGAAAATAACTCTTCCTAATAAGGTGTGAGAAACAGTCATTACAAGTGACCAGTTTGCAAGGTTTTCTATTCTTGTGTGGACCCACAATAGCAACAACATAGATCACACACTCACACATCTGACCACTGTATACACACTGTATAGGCACACACTCATCACTCACACATATAGATTTCCATCCAAGCCTGTATTTTTAATTTGCCAGTGAGCCAAACCTCACCATTTATTTTCTATTTTTATCAGCCTGATGTGGTGTTAGCCATGTCAACTTTTACATACCTGGCTATTCTCTGCTGTCAACAAACTGTAAATTGGTAAGAATTAATAACTTGGCTGTATAATATTAGGTGTTTTAAGAGACACTGGAAGTACCCAGAAAGGACAAAGGACACGCAACATATTCCTGTAGAGAGCTGGACACACCACAGTGCCACTTGTGTGTGTTGTGTGGGCAACTAGTCGGCACCTCCTCCTTATATATTACATGGACGTTTTAACTCCAATTGAGCAACTGGCAAGTCTTTGTCTGCATTTTTACTGTTCAGTAGTCTGTTGCACCAGGTAAACTTAAATTCAAACATATACTGGTTTGATCATAAATTATCACTAAATCCAAGTTTACGCACCAACCGAAACATTTCCAATGTAAATATATAGTACATAACAACTTAAAACTTACTCCTACCCCCTACTCAGTGTAAAGTCTTCTGTAAAATAGCTGTTGGTTTGGCGCATCAATTTGATCGATGGGAAAAGTTGGTGGATGACTTGGTTTACATCAGCAACATGACTTAGATCACTAGATCACTGAACTGATGAAGAACCAAAAATTTTATTACAAGACATTTTTAGCTATAGTCAACAATAAAATACATAATGGTTCTCCACATTAGTGATGGGGAGAATTACATTAGGCCTAACTACATAGCTTTCACCATGTTTAAGTTAACGGTTAAACCACTTGATGTCACTATTGTCGCCTGTATTAGTTCTAGTTGTATATAGAGATTTATGTCTGTAGTGGGTATGGGAGACAAACTACACATTCTTTATAATTCTTTATATTAACAGGTTTATTTGTTTATGTTTGGTGATCTGAAATAAGTTAGATTTACCCTCTTTTTCTCTCTCTATTGTGTAAGTTAGCAAATGTTAACTGAGGCTGCCATTAATTGGGGCAGGAGAAATGAATTTTGCCAAGCACGTTAATGGCCACTGAAGGTGATAACCTCACTGTCTGCAACAATGTTTTGATTAATGGTCCCTTTATGCTCTGCTAATTAAGATGTACCATGAGTCTCCTTGGTGCAGCTACACAAAGACACAGCTTTCTTCCTCAGTGACAGACAGCAAGCAGTTTGGGTAGGCACAACATCACCGGCACTCCCCACCAACACCGGAGCACCGCAGGGTTGTGTGCTGAGCCCGTTCCTCTACACGCTGTACACCAATGACTGCACCAGCCCCTCACGCACCACCACTTACCTCAAATACTCTGACGACACTGCCATTCTCGCTTTTCTCACAGATAATCATTCTGTTCTGGACTATCATAACGCTGTTGCACACTTCACCCAGTGGTGTGAGCGTAATTACCTTCATCTCAATGTCAGGAAGACAAAAGAAATAGTAATAGGTACCCCGTCACCCCAGCATCCCATCCTCATCAACAACGAAACCGTTGAAATAGTTGACAGCTTCAAATATCTCGGAATTACACTGGACAATAAACTCAGTTTTGACCAGCACACAAAGGACATTCAAAAAATGAGCCATCAGAGACTATCAGCCATCCGTAAACTCAAAGGACTCTATGTCGCCCCCCCATCTCCTCCTACTGCTGTACCAAAGTATTGTCCAACCCATCCTGCTCTACTGCTCCACCTGTGTCTTTAACATGCTCTCTGTCACAAACCGGGTTAAACTTACACGCATAACCAACACTGCTGCCAAGATAATAGGTCTCCCCACTCCCAACCTCTCTGAGCTCAACTGTAAGGCCATCACACGCATTGCAAATACAATAGCACAGGACATCACACACCCACTCAATCGCCACTTCACTGTACTGCCCTCTGGGCGCAGGTACAGGACCCTGAGGTGCAGAACTAACTTTGGCATCAAGCTACCTAGTTTCAGTGTAACGTTTAGTTTCGACTTTTCAGCTTTACTCACAATCAAATACACGTCCAGCTGGTGCAACAGGCTGCAAGTGTCTGTGTGTCTTCAGACTGAGGTGTGTGGGGCTTGGTAATACAGCCAACATATCACCATGGTATTTTTCTTGTTGAAACTCTTGTATTGAAGTCAAACTAACATTTGACTTCAATACAATACCAATTACATTTTATGGAGAGTGCATGTTCTCAACCGCTTCACAAATGTTGTTTAATCTTTATTCCATGCATGAAAATATAAGGAAAATAGAAAATTGCATACCTTTGTATAGATCCTTAACATTTAGTGTATGAATTTGGGGAAATAGCAAAATGATTATAAACTAGAAGGGCACTCGGAGAGTGCAGACCTCCGCCAAGGTTCGTGCTATTATTGTTTGTTCGTGAGTCGGATCCGGATCCACTCCAAAATGTAATGGGTTCTTCCTTGGCCCATGCTACACTCTTCCATGAAGTTTCATGAAAATCGGTCCAGTAGTTTTTCTGTAATCCTGCTGACAAACAGACAAACAAACGGCACCGAAAACATAACTTCCTTGGCGGAGGTAAATATTCATGTATTGCACTGTATGTTTCCTCTGACAGCCTGGTAGTTGGAACATCTTTAAATGTGTGTGTGGATGTGTGTACTTCTGTGTAAGCTCAATTGTGCGTGAAAATAATGTGTATGCATTTGGGCAAGAGGTGTGTGTGTGTCTGTCACTCAGGATGACACTTTAGCCAGAGTGGGTAATGTGCGGATGTGTGTGTGTGTGTGTGTGTGAATAGGAGATAGCTTTGAGCCATTTTGTCAGTATAAGCCAAATGTTTTGCTCCAGCACACACATACTGTAGTGTAGACACACACACACACACACACACACACACACATGCAAACACAAGCAAACACACACACAATTGATTGTCTCTGCTTTCTCTCTGCTTCCCTCTTCCCTCTCGGTCTCTTTCTTCTCTCTGTCTCTCTCTCTCTCTCTGAATATTTTAGTATTGATGAGCCCATTATGGATGATAACACAGTGCAACGTCAGCATCCTCACCAACACACACACACACACACACACACACACACACACACACACAGAAATGCACAGAATTGTAACCCGACTCCCGATGAGTGAGCGTGTGTGTGTGTGTGTGTGTGTGTGTGTGTGTGTGTGTGTGTGTGTGTCAGGAGGATGGGGGATCTGACTTCCTGGCGTCAGTCCAGTAAAGTGCAATATTTTTCAGATTGAAGTCACTTTAGAGACACACAAACGCATGCACATGAACACACGTACACAAACACACTGTCCAACGGCGATGCCTGCTGGCTGCTAAATTGCTGTGAGATGATAATGCATCAAATATGAACATATCCTCTTCAAAGCATATTTATCACACAGGGAGAGAGAGACAGAAAGAAAGATAGAGGGAGAAACATATTGGCACACTGCATCAAACGTTACCAACATCAACAGCATGTGCTCTGATGCACTCAACTCCTGACTGGTTAGTACTGTGCGTAAACGGGAAAATCCAAGCTTAGACAGAACTCATGTATGTTATTCCTCATACTGGGCAGTTTGGTCAGTATTTGTGACCATGAACAACTCTCTCTCAAAAATAAAATTCAGGGATCCAGTGCTGTAGTCAGTCTAGTCAGTCTGTGATGTTGACAAGCAATACTTTCTGGAAATACATCACTGACAATGACAAAAAGAGCAACAACAACCAGCACAACACCACCACTACAAATATAGTAATAAAAAAGAATAAGAATGAGAATAAGAATTTTCCTTCACACAACGCTGTATTAAATTATGAAATACATTGTATGAAAGGCTGTGAATGCCCCTGTTGGCGCTTTTCAGCCAAAATAGCTTTATTTTTATCATAATGCTGACAGTCGTTAATCATATCGGTCATGACTTCCACCAAGTCAATCTCAAGTGTCGTGTCAGTGGAAAGCCAAGACAGCACTGCAGTTTATGATCTTCACCCTGTGCTAAATTTGTAAGTAGGAGGGTCCCCAGCCTCAGAGAGGGAGTTGAGGGATGGGAGTAGAGTCCCAGGACCGTGTGTCAACTGGTGAGTCCAGCTTTACAGTAACTGGATGTCAGAATCACTGACGTCAACCTTGACTCATTATCCTTTTCCTTTTCCATTGTTCTATTTCTTCAAAGCATAGGTCCATTGCCCCTACAGAAGCCAACAAATGCCCACATACACTGTGAGGCTCACAAGGTAGCATAGATCTTGATGTTATTATCCACACATTACGCTCGGCAGCTACTGTTTGTGAGAGAGGGGGAGTGAAGTCACAGTACTGGCTCAGCGGTAGAGACTACCGATCAACACATCTCATCTTATATCTACTGTATACTGTTACTGTGTAATGTGCATGCTGTTTGATCGTCCACACTTTTTGATCACAATGATTTAACTCAATCGACTTCAGCTACAAACAACAAATCTCACTTCATTAGGGAACCAGCATGGTGTTTCCATAGCAAAGTGTTCAGTTCAAACAACACAAAGCTGGTTCAAGATCAGTAGGGATTTACTTTATTATTTAATGTTTATCGAAGCAGGGAGTGCCACTGACATTTAAAATGTCTTTTTCCAGAGAGCTGTGGCTGAGAGAGCAAGCATCAATGTTGCACACAAACAACATACAACCATGTACATGAGCCACTTCACCAGTATGTTAGGCTGATGTGTCATCTGTTCAAATTCAACCTTTAAAAATATAGTAGCCTAATATCACAGCAAAACTAGGCCTACATGTCCCCACAGCAACATTATAGGACGAGTGTAGGAATATTATTGTGATACAATGGGAGAAAAAACAGCATGATATAATCACTACAAACTCACTATAGTATAGACACACTGTACGTTCCTATAGGGATATTATAGTGATTTTCGGTACATGGGGATGGTGGAGAGATGTTGTTCTCCACCACTGTGTAATGACACCCTCGTGCCCAGTTCAAAGCGGGTCTTTAGCTGTGCTGTCAGGGGGAATAATGCCACCCAGCAGTTCAGTCTCAGGCTACTAGACCGACTATATTTGGCTCAACATTAGGAGCCATGTGCATCTTACAGCCATTCAGTTTGTGCGCTGTGTCAAGAAGTAGCAAGAAGCTTCATGACACACACGCAGACCAACACAACAAACGCGCGCGCACAAACACGCACTGTATCTAACACAAAAATACACACACGCGCACACACAGACAGATTGTAGCCAACAAACACACACACATACACACACATACACACATATATACACACACACACGCGGCGCACTTACATCTCGGAGGACGGCGGTTGGCTACGACAGAGGAGCGCGTGTCCGCACGCTTGTCCCATCGCGCATCCTGCCTCGCGCCTCGCCGGTAAACCCAAACAGCTGCAGTCAGGGGAACCTGGCGGGTGAGGAGAGAGGAAGCCGCGTGTGTGTGTATGTGTGTTTGTATGTGTGTGTGGTGTGTGTGTGTGTGTGTGTGTGTGTATGTTTGTGTGTGTATTTGTGTGTGTGTGTGTGTGTGTGTGTGTATGTGTGTGTTTGTCGGGCTGGGATGGGGAAGGGAGGATAGACGGATGGATGGGTGTGTGCTCCTCTTGCTTTTTCTCCTCTCCTCTCCGCTCTCCCTCGCCACCTCTCGCTCTCTCTCTCTCTCTCTCTCTCGCTCTCTGCTCTCCGCTGTCTCCTTTCGAGCTCTGCCAGCGCGCGGGGATTGGTCGGGATCCGGTAACTGATACTCGAGCTGCGGTGAGCGAGGATATAACGGCTGAACGGAGACGTTGGCAGGCAGAGTGAAGAGAGAGAGAGAGAGTTCAGCCGGCCGCGGCATCAGGAGGCAAAGTGGCGTCAATCAGCGCTGCACTCCTCCCACCTGTGAGCCGCATAACCATGTTGTACAACTCACGCTGGTTCTCAGTATCACTTTGTTTTGAAAGTCCACTGTTGACTCTCAACCATGCAGCGGTAGACTCGACAGTGTGTAGGCTACTAGCTGACTGTCAGGAATTGTTTCAGCAGACTGTCAGCCAGGGGTTTTCAGTTGACTCTCAACAAATGTTCAACAAACTCTCTGTAATTCATAACTGCAAGCGGATTCCAGCCCCTTTGGAAGAAAAACAGGCAATCTGGTGCATCTCAGGAACAGGACATAACAGAAAAAATAACGATAAGATTCACTGGAGCACACTCCAGTGACTCTGGTGAAGATGCAGTAGCATCGAAATGTTAGTCTTTGCACCTTCAGTAAAAGACGAAATTATCCGTGTGCTCCAGTGAATTTTTAATTTATTTTTATCCAATTTATGTCAACTAGGCTATAAGTTGATTGTCAAGGAGGTTACACCTGCTCAAATTACTATCAATAGACTGTTGGTAGACTCTCAACAACTTCGGTTAGGGTTAGTTTTAAGTTTAGCAACACAAAAAAAAAACTAAAGTTAAAGTTAACTAACTGATAAGCGGATAGGACAGGAAGGTAATTGTCTCATCAAACAGTTTAATTTGTAGGAATGCGTTTTTTCCGAGCTGGTAGACAACAGATAGCTTAGTTGATGAAGTTTGTTGATACTTGAAGTCAACAATGTGGAATAAATACAGACGCCTACCTGTCTGTTGTCGACAGTCAGCTGACATGTTGTAGAGAGTCAACTGTGGACTATCAAAATAAAGTGTTGCTGGATCTAATTTATCAAAGGAAGTAAAAGTCATGTTGTTGTTGAGAAAATTTAACTTTCACTTTGTATCTTCACACCTTACATTAGCTGTGAATTTTCACACAACTCTCACAATCCTCTTCTTGTCTTCAGAGAGGGCTGCAGCCTGCTCCAGAGCCACCAGTGACCCTGTGGGATGGGACAGAGCCTGTAGGCTCCTTGTTTCCTCTCTGTTCCTAAGAGAGATCTTATCGGGTCGTCCTGGTTTCCTATAAACTACATGTTGCACTCTACTCCAGTGTGTATATCACAGGACACAGGTCTCAAGGTCCACCACAGATCTTCTGCCTTATAAGGCCTCTGCAATAAAGGCTAGGAGGCAGCAGTGACTCACTAGAGCAATGCGGGGGCAAAGCAAGGTGACGCCAAGTCCCTTTAAAGGTCTTAAAATGTTTTCAGTTTAATTATCTTAATTCAAGGCCTTAAATGGTGTTAAATATGGTGAAATGTGGTGTCAGGTGTCTTAAAAATGTTTCTTTTTCTGGTTGCATAGTGAGCAGATGTATACTCTATATCTATACTCTGTATTTATACTGCTTCTGTTTTAATTTGGGGGGTGAAATTGGTTTGAAAACGACTGAAATTGCCATGAAAATAGTCTTGAAAGTCTCCCCTTCCCTTCCCCTTGTCAGAAACAAGCTACAACACACTGGACTAATGTTTTGTGTGTAAAATGTAAATGATGGATTGTCTGAAACGACATGTTGCACTCCACATACTGCAGTACAACAGCACACAGGTCGCTTATCTGCAGCTACTGATAGGCTATCACAGTAAGTTCAGAGGTCACCTGGGCTGCGTTTACGCCCTAACTGAAAGTCTGGTTATTAACAATTGGTGGCATGTGGTTGATCTCAACATGACTGTGTGAAGAGGGAAAATCCTATTCAAAAGTTAAAAAAAATCAGATGTACTGTGTCTGTGTGAATAATCCTACATAATCTCTGTCCTTTCCCACAGTCCTTTATCTGTCTGGATACATAGATGTTCATAGATGCTGATTCAGATGGCCTTATTTTCCCCATTTTTTGTATTCAAACTGATTTCAACTCAAAAGTAACATAGCCTGTTGAGAATAGGTAATTGAAATAAGGAAGTTTAGATTGACCCAGGCTGATCTGAAAATGTACTCATCATTTTGTCATGTAGGGAGCCACCAGACGGAGGCACATGGCCTCAACTTTGAGAAACACTGAGCCTGTAGAGACTCTGATTTAGTAGATGCATAAGTACAGTGCAGTATTTCTGAGAAGCTCTGCAATTTTAATAGAAGCATCGCAGGTCACCCAGCAGGAGCTGCCAATCACTGGAGAAAAAAGAGAGGCAGAGAAAAGGAGAAGCTGAGAAGCGTGGAAGGGGAGAAGATAGAGAACAAGAGAGCCTGACGGAGGACAGGAGGAGACGGTGAGAGACAGCAGGAGCCGAGAAAAGAAAGAGATAGAATAGGGGAGAAGGATGAAGAATAAGGTGAAGAGAGAGAGAGATGAGAACAGATGAAGAGAGGAGGGGAGGTGAAGCAGAATGAGGGAGACAAGTAGCTGTTAGCCTTATTATTGCTATGGGAAGTGTGCCTGTGTGTGTATGGGTGTGTATGCACGTGTCACGTGGTGTGTTGGCATACAGATCTATGGTACTCAGCTGTGACTGTGTGTGTGTGTGTGTGTGTGTGTGTGTGTGTGTGTGTGTGTGTGTGTGTCCAGGGGGACGCCTGTGCCCGAGGCCCCAGATTCAGATCAGACAACACGGACGCTGACAGATCGTCCGCTGGGACTTGGGTCAAAGAAACGTCTGCACTGGACTCTCATCACCAGCTGCAGACCGCAGTCATACCAGTGTTTTAACAAATAACTCTGAATGACTCCTCTATCAGCAGCAAATTAATCCCAGCTGCTGTTCGAAATTTAGAATCAACTGAACTGAAAGCAAAATGACCCCAGTCATATTCTACAGAGGAACAGAAAAGCAGATTTTTTTTATCCTCTGTGGCCCAAATCCAATCTGTTCATTGCCATTTTAACAGCAGAAATCAAATTCTAGTTGGTTCCTCCTTGATTAGACAGAAATGAAAATACTAAACCATGGAGAGTTAAAGATTAGATTTTGCACTGCATGTATGGAAATTTAGTTTTCCTTGTCATTTCCCTAAAGGGATTTTTAATTTTGTGATCACTGTTGATTTATTTAGTTGTCTTCTTTCATTTCTCTTGTAGTTATCTTGTAGCATTAATCCTATCTCAAGCAAATTGTTTCACATTTATCCTTCACTAAGAATTTTCATCAGTAGTGGAACTTTTCCTGTCAATAAACACGGACAAAAATTCAATTCTCATGTAGTTTCACAAAAACACTCTCAATCAAGCATCTATGGTTGCTAAAATCTCAGAAAAAGCGTAAAATCTTTAAGAATAAAAGAATGGCAAGTTTAAATCCAGAACTCAGTACACCTATAGCAGGCTGGTGGACATCAGACTCGGGAACAAAATTAATGTCACTATTCACAAAAATAAGAAAAGATGACAGGCTTTCCAATGCGGAGCAATTGGCAAGAGGCAGCAGTTGTAGTCAGACAGCAGCGTCTGACCGCTGCTCTGCAATAAAGAGCAGTGAAGCTTATTTTTATGAGTAGGGAAATTCCTTTTGTTCCAGAGTTTGTACTCAAACAACCTGAGCAGAGCGGCTGCTGCCTTAAATAAGACGTGACCCAGCCAGGCACAACACTCCCTTCATTAAAAAACTCATCTTTTAATATGTGATTGAAATTGAAGTGACCCATTAGATTTGATTAGGCACAGAATTCTCCTCATTAAAAAACTCATCTTTTACATAAGACTAAAATATGTTACATTTCAATCCGCTGAGCCCTCGTTAAATATGGTGGTGAATGAGCGAGGGACCGAAACGTTATGTTTTTAATCTTGCAATAAAAGAGCGAATAAATTAGTTTCAAATGGAGAGTGTCACGTGTGCTTGATTTTATGGCTCAGCAGGATCAATATCACCAGCAGACTCAGTGCTGTTCAGTGGCCAACTGCAAGGTCTAATCTAGTCTGTGCATCAAATGAGGTCAAGACAACAAGAGGGAAAAAAACAAAAAAAACAATCCACCTTCATCAGTGCAAAAGTACAGCGACCGTGAAGCAAGAATTCTCTTGTTTTGACTGAAACATCAGAGCGGTGCCGTAAAAAGAAACCGTGACGCACATCAGTCGAACCAGCTCCCTTGGGTGCTGCTCCCATATCAGGCCCTTGAGTTGATTACATCACAACTTGAGGAGACCTTGTATCCTCAACCTGGCGTGTTTTCTGACACTCACAGTCGCAGTCAGATCTACCAAATCGTTATTACTTCCTGGAATCTGAGAGTGCCGGCTGAACAGGTGCTTAATTATTCATGAGCCTTTCTGTGCCCGTGGTCTGATTGGTAAATAGCTCTCTGTTGACCCATAATGTCAGTAATCAGTAGGACTGCCATCCAAAAGATTGTGATACACAGCCAACATTTTGAGACGGCACAAACGGGCTACAGTGCCTTAGGAGGCAAGCGACAAAATGAATATAAATAACATATTGGGGTATAAGGACCAAAGGAATATGGGTAATTAAAAACTATTTTTCACCAAAATTGTTGTCAAAAAAAGACACAAAATGCAGCCTGCTCTTACCTGTCCTTCACGTTGGAAGATTTTTGGCTGCTCTCTAACTGAGTCAGTGGGAGCTGGTTCACATCACGGCACTTGGGTCTGACTGTGGCATGCTTTGGCAAATGTGTGTATGTTTTTCTGTGTGTATTTGTCTCTTGCATCACCCTCACACACCGCCATCACCGCACACACCACAATCCCCGGGTCCCTCCCTTTCTCCTTGACAGTGTTTGTGCTTGATTAGGCACAAAAACAAACCTAACCAGCAAGCTAGCTCACCCTGTCCAAACAGCACAAGCCTGCCTCTTCTCTCTCTCTCTCTCTCTCTCTGTTTCTCTCTCTCAAGGTGTCAAGGAGCAACAAGCAGCGGTTCCTGCGGTCCGGGAAAGAAACAGATTGAGAGGACATGTGGAGAGAGGAGGAGAAGTTGTGAGAATAAATCAGCTGCTACCAAAGAAAATCAGCTCCTGGTGAGCTTACATGCTTTTCAGACATTTCTCACTCCTCCTATCTATCTCTCCTTATCTTAATCCCTTCCTCTCTCTGTCTTCCCGTTTCCCTCTGTCCTTCCTTCCCCTCCATCTCTTTCCTTCCCTCCCTCCAACCCACTATCCCTGTTTCCTCCTCTCTCCCTCCCTTCCTCCCTCCCTCTCTCCCTCCCTTCTGTCCTTCCTCTCTCCATTCCTCCATCCTGCCTTCCCTACCACCCATAAGCTTCTTGTTACTGCTATCAAACCACCGCAGCATCTTGAAACCCTATGGGCACTGCCATCCTCATTTGATCATTAGTGGTTTTAACGCAGCAAGTCGTAGTCCGGGGTTATCCTCGGCCCTGGGCTGAGTTTTCCCAAAACTAATTAAGCCACTTCTCAAACTATTCAACCTCCAAAGTCGGGTTACCTTGCTCCAGTGCAGATCTAGCTAGCCCAGGGCTAAAAGCACAGACAGTCTTCTTGAGACTGTGCCTGTGTAAAACAGCCCAGATAGTCGAGGGATAAATTGGCTCCATTATGTCTTGGGTTAAAGGCTATTTCATCACCATCCATAATGACGTTAAGTTATTGAACTCCAGGGACCCAAGCATTCTGTATTTAAGTATGTCCAGTGTTTTTTTTTTTTACACGTATTCTTATGTATGTTAACTATATGTACTGTGTGTGCGCATGTTTCTGCATATTTGTGTATGATCTTTAGCTGTGCTGACATTACCGTCCATGTGCTCCTAATTCTGCACTCCCAGAACCTACGCTGGAAAACATCTAGTTAATGACATTATACCAGAATACTAACACACTGCGAGAAGTGAGGCTAGGCAGCATGCTAACTTATATAACTGTCCGACAATCATACATCGGTGCCACATTATACAGCTCCTGTGAGCTGCTTTCCGTGTGTGTATTTCATTATTTCCCATGCAGCCCAGCTGCTTTTGATCGTACCAGGCTACCAGGAAGGACTTAAAAGGTTTCAACGCAAATGAAGCCTCAGAACATCTAGACTGCGCTAAATGAAAGCACACAGCAGGTCACTGGGACTACAGTTTATTTATTTATTTATTTTTTTCGGAATATTTAGTCTGCATATTAGCCTTCACAGAATTACATTAATGAGATAGATCCACACATTTCATCTAAATTTAATCCAACATCCTATATGCTACGCAATGTTTCCAGTCATTAATGTAGTTGAAATCATGATCATATGCAAACTGATCATCTGGATGGGAGGCAGGCCTATAGCATTTAGAGTCACTGTGATTATAACATTATGACAGAAAGGTCACAGGTTCAATCCAGCCATCCGACGTGTCTGAACAAGACACTGAAGCTCCTACCTGCTTAGGGCGATTAGTCACTCTGGATTAGAGAGTCTGCTGTGTCCCTAAAATGTAAACTGTTGACTGACTGGCTGACTGGTGTTAGGGGGAAACCCTGGGCCATGTAAGCTGATGCAAGAAGAATTTATCCATGAGCCACACTTTGTTGAAATTCAGCCGGAAGCTTTTTTTTTTTTTGATGTTATGTCATGGTAAACTGCCAACATTATTCAACAAAACCTGAACTGTTTGAGTCCTGTGTTAGCACAAAGACAGCTGAGCACAGTAAAGTCATGCACTGAGCCTATTGTTGCCACAGTTTTTTGTCGTAGGCGTTCACAGCACAAGGGTTCCTCCTTTTATTCTCTTGTATATTTCTTCTGTCTCTCAACAGCTTGGGCTGAGCCGTAGGCACAGCACCATACATCGCTCTGGGGTTTAACATATTGCCAGTTTAACATATTGAAGTGTGCATTCCTGGAAGTGTGGTCGCAACGGCCCAGCCATCACTACGGACACCTAGTCTTGTTTTTTTCTTTCTTTAATTATAACTTTACATTATTTATGGGCTGAGTAAGTTTAGTGGGCCTACAGCCTATGAGATCCATTCAAATGCCACTGGATGATTTCACAAATGCATAGGAGGCAGAAAAATAAAATGACTGGGTGCTTCCCTTTGTCTGTGATGTGTGTGTATGTGTGTGTGTGTGTGTGTGTGTGTGTGAGAGAGAGAGAGAGAGAGAGAGAGAGAGAGAGAGAAAGAAAGGAGGAAGTGTGTATGAACTCAATGATTTTGTCTGACTGCTCCCTCAGTTGGGAGTTGTTTAGTCGCTTTGGCCTGTCATAATATCCTCTTTCTGACTGCATGCCCTCGGATTGTCATTCCCAATGAGTGGGGTGTGTGTGTGTGTGTGTGTGTGTTCATATTTGTAAGCCAGAGAAAGAGAGGGACTGTGTTTTTGTGTGTGTGTGTGTGTGTGTGTGTGTGTGTGTGTGTGTCAGGGGGAGCCAGATGGCTGCTGGCTGACTGCGGAGCAGGAATTAAAGGGAATCATATGAGACAGTTGTGCTTATCTCTCCATTAATACACTTCAGAAAGAGCGCCTGACATGTACACACTCTCTCTTTCTCTCACTCTCTCTCTCTCTCTCTCTCTCTCTCTCTCATTCACACACACATAAACACACACACACACACACACACACACAAAGTGCCTGAATGTTGCTTTTGTCATTGCGTACTGACAGCTGTGTTTAAAGGTTAATTATTTTTTTCCATGTAATGTTTTTGATGGTTGTTTGGCACAACAATATTCTAACAACCTGGTGACAGTGGAAAGCAGGGTTTGGTTCTCTGCTAACGCAAATGAATGTCACGGGGTCAACTTAAAACATGCAAACATGGGGGGTATAGTGCCCACATGTTTGTTTAGTGTAGAACAAAAGTACTTACATTCACACAAGAAAGCCCAAGCTGCTTTGAATGTTAGAATTTAAATATCTCAGCTTTTAAAAAATGTGCAGCACTGTCCTGCCAGGACTTTTTGTGGACACACTTTCTGTATAAACCAGTGTTGTTGGATTGTCAAAATCACAAAAAGAAATAGCAGCTCTAACTAGGGCTGGGCGATAATTCAATATTATCATTTAGCATCTTTCAATGGAGTCATATCATAATGAAATGGTGATTTTTGGGATATCTTGATGCACAATTCTGCCGTCTGAATTGATGATAACAAGGTAATTGTCTCTGACAAAATAAGATATGGTAGGAATATTATTTGTTTGACATCTCACCCTAATGTTACCATTTGGTTCAATGGGATGAGCATTAATTTGATTATTTAACATGTGATATATATCGATAGTGAAAAAAATCTTTATGATTATTGTGATATTGATTTCAATCATGTCACTCAGCCCTAGTTCTAACTATATTTACCTCTTTTTTCCAGAGCAGCCGTCAGTTGATGGCACATTTTGACATGTTTCTAGTGTTAACTTGTAACGTGTGTTAAGATGATTTAAGTTTAAAACACAAAAATAATAACATGTTGTCGTTGTCCCTATCATTTAGCATCAGTGGTGGCTAACTTTTGATTATTTGTTTTGTTTACATGCCAATTAGCAGAGAACCAAACCATTCCAGCATTCTAACTCCTCTTGGTTCTCCAACTTTTCTCATGATCAATATCAAATAATAAAAGTGGGGATTATCCTTCAGGCACAAAGCGACATGCGTAAGCACACAACACAAACACTCAGGCATCAGACTCACACACAGATGGTGGCATTTGTTAGAAATAGCTGATATTTTTCCACGGCTTAGCACAAGCGCGCACACACACCCGCTCAACGACACACACAGTGGAGTGAATAATGAATTTGGGAGAGAGAGTCTGCAGAAGAGAGAGAAACGAGGAGAGAAAAGAGGATTACACTACAATGTCGAAAGTTCTGTGCACATTAGAAAAAACCTGTCAGTGAAGTTTGGAAAATCATAAGGGGAATAGACTGTGGGATTACTGCAAAGTGTGTGTGTACGTGTGTGTCTGTTATTTAGGCTACAAACTCTGTTATTCCCAACCCCTGCTAAAAGCAGATTGTATCTATGATAGCGTTTTTTTCCCCCTTTTACTGTGTGCTGAGTTTAGCCATTTCCCCACACAGCTTATATAACTGTCAGAGAGCATAACCCAGGCACACACACACACACACACACACACAGCCTGCACTACAGGAGAAGGCCCTGTGGCTACATCATCTGCACAGTCTCTCTATTTTCTCTCCCTCTCCCTGAACAGCACCCATGCTGCTTTGTGCTCAGAGGGCTCGATCCTAACAGCAGACACATGATGCACGAAGGCCTCGCTTGTCTGTGCCGTGTCTATCTTCACTTCTTAGGTTCCAGCACTGTGGCTCAACCATCGTTACAATATTATCACTGGCCATAATAATACAGTCCACACAGCCAGTGTGCACACACAGGCGTGCACGAACGTGCACATAAAGAGAGATACTGTACACACAGATAAGGCGAAGGCTTGATTTACACTGTGTGAGCCCTTTTGTTTATTTCGAAACCAGACTATGCAGGAATGTGCTTCATAACTTCTGTATTCACTTGTGCAGAACGCATATTCCCCCTGTTTGACAGACAGCCACTGACAACCACTCATGTCTATGTGTTGCCTCTTAGATATGGTTTTTGTGGAAGCTGCAGGGTGTGAATACAAATTGAATTTGTGACCTACAGATACCGAAAAACCCGTGTGCAGCCCTAGGCAGACCTGTGTCGATGTGCAGACATACAGGTATAAGCCATTACTATTCTTTGCTATAAAAAGAAATGGACACACACATTGTACATTTTTTATCTCAGACAATACATGTACATGGATAGCAAAACTCTCCCAAAGAACACACTTGAACGCACACGCAGGCCCATTAGAAGGCACACAAACAACCATTTATCATTGTTATCTAAGGCTCTAGTTATACAGCACGCAAAAAGCAAATTATGATCCCAGGCATTATGCAAGCATTGGGTCGCAAGCCTGTAGTGGCAGGGTCAGGGTCAAACACATGCAAGCACCTATACAACACAGCAATACATTCTCTGTGTGCCTTAGAGACAGAGAGAGAGAGAGAGAGAGAGAGAGAGGAGAAAGAGAGAGGAAAAGAGATGAAAATGCTGTCAAAATGTTGGAAGAGATTCATTTTATGTATGCCACTATGCCAGGAGAGAAGGGCATGTGCGCCAGTAGACAGATTACGCCTCTACTGCTAAGACTGCCTCACATATACAATATAGCGCGATGACATCATCTGCCCTGCAGCGCTCTGTGTGTGTGTGTGTGTGTGTGTGCTCATCACGTCAATCAGGTTTAATTAAACTGTACAGTGATTAAGGGGAATATTCCTCACTCCGTCAGCTTGTGCACATCCCGTTTCATCCTCACTCAGAAATTCTCACACACACACACACACACACACACACACACGCACACACACCAGACAGCGACTAGTGACAGACTAGCCCACAGCATCTTTAGAATGACTAATCTACTATTAGTACTTGTCTCCCAGCCCTCTTCCTCCTTCTCCCTCCATCCTCGACTCCCTCCTCCTTCTTCTTCCTCTGCTCCTTTTCCTCCTTTATCAATTTCAGCTCAAAGGGCTTTAAGGGAGTTATGGCATTTGACATGCATTGCCATTGCAACATTTTAAAAAACTAACAATGATGATTATGAAATGAATCAGTAAAAAAAATAACAGAATCAGAATCTTAATACATTATGTTTGGTAGTTTCACTTTCTCTCCCCCCTCGCTCACGCTCCTCATCTTCTTCTTTTTCCATCGCTACCTTCTCTTCTCCTCTTCCTCCTTTATCCCTCTTCCCTCCTCCTTCCACTCCCCCATTCATGACCTCTTACTCCTCCATCCACTCCATCTCAATTTCCACTTTCCCCTTCTCCAGCATCTTCACCAGTTCCTCTTCCTCCCCCTTGTTACTGTTCTACTTCTCTTCCTCTTCCCCTCCTTCTTCATGCCTTCTTCTACCTTTTCTCCTTCTACTCCTCTCTCTCCTTTCCTTACAAATCTCCTCCTCCATCTTCCCTCATCCTTCTCCTCTTCTTTCTCCTCTACCCTCTCACATTCATTTTCTCACTCCACACTCCTTGTCATCCTCCCCCTCTCTTTCCTCCCTGTAGTTTCTTCTCCTCCATCCTCTCCTCTTCCACCTCTCTCTTCCTCCAGCTCTCCTCCGTCCCCACCACCACCTCCCCGGTCCCTTCAGCGGTGATTGTGTCCGAGAGATAAGCCGGGTGTCAGACATAAAATGTTCTCCAATTTCTCTCTGTCTGGCACTGGTGAGAAACAGGCAGATTGAATGATAGGGAGAAAGAGAGAGAGAAAGAAGGAAAAGAGAGATACAAACAGACAGAGGGAGAGGGAGAAAAGAGAGGAGAGGCAGACAGAGGCTGAGGGAAACACAGAGAGAGAGAGGGACAGACATTTACATTTTGGGCTTTTAGCTATCACTGTTATCCAGAACTGCTTGTTAAGTGCAAGAGCAGAATAAGCTGAAATTGCTTATTATAGTTTAAGAGCCCAGACAAGTATTGCTGAATATTTATGTATCATTAGAACAGAGAGGGATAGATTTTCTAAGTCAAAGTACTTTTTTCATTTTATTTGTTGTGTTTGTTTTTGTTGCATGCACTCAAAAATGTGTTTTCTCACTTAGAGGTGACTAAGGGACAAGTGGAGAGAAAGAAAAGAGAGACGACAGACCAAGACAGCGCGGGTGAAAACAACCAAAAATAGCCTCTTCCCAAAACCCCTGAAAGTGATATTTAGTTCCTGCACCTCTACCCTTTAGCCAGGCTGGGGCAGGACAGCCAGACAGTCGTTGTCTGATTGATTGTGCAGAAAAGAGGAGAGGAGAACGGTTGCCATGGGGACTGGGAGAAGGGTCGTTTTTTTTTCCAAGGACCAGTAATTGGTGATAAACTTGGAGGGAGGGGCTGGAGGGCGGCAATCAGACGCAGCGAAGCACGACGAGTTTTGCAGAACCGAAGAAGTGCTTCAGGACTCTGGCAGTGTGTGTGTGTGTGTGTGAAGTCCGTTTGTGTGTGTGTGAGAGAGAGAAAGAGAGTGGGAGAGAGAGACATTTTGTGTATATGTGTGAGGTTGTGTGCCAGAGTTTGCTTGTGTGTGTGTGTGTGTGTGTGTGTGTGTTCCAATCAGCTGGAGGTGGCTGAAGACAAGGTGTTAATGAAATTTATAAAAGGAAACTGTTCTGAATTGTGTCCCGCTGAGCGATGCTCCATACAACACTACAGACTCCGAACCTCTTCTCCTCGCAGAATCAAGTTCAACCAAAACCCATGTTCATTTGCAGCCACAGCCTGCAGGATGTCGGGATGTCGAGGATTACACCTGGGAGCTGCAAAGTCAAGTCAACAGTCAAGGGTATAGGGCGGGATTCACTTCTCCAATCCACTTTTTTTGGTGTCCAAGCCAGGAATTAATTGAGCTGCACACCCTGAATGTACAAAATATCCCTTTTAGTAGTTTTGTTTTTCAGTAGTCCCTTTTTGGCGATCCACATCTCAGCTGTCTCAAAGCTTCAAAATCCTTCTCCAGCTCGTCTGCTTCTCTTTATCTCCATCTCCTCCTTTGTGATTGAGATTGAAGGGAAATCAATAAGGGATAATGGCTTTTACCTGGATTCACCTCATCAGTGTACTTCATGAAAAGTTTGTGCCTAATATTTTGTACATTCAGTGCACATTTAAGTCTAAACTCCTTCAAGTCCTTGTTCCTTCTACTTCCCTCAACCTCTAGCAAAAGTCTTTCGATGGTGATGTACATTTTCAAAGAAACTTGGAGCATTAGGTAATTAAGCAATTATGTGATAAGAAATTTGTTTCTTTTCGTAGCCCTCTGAGACACACATACATGTACGCATTTCACCAGAGGGGTCAGAGTGCAGGATGGGTGTGTGTGGAGTATGCAGGGGTTCGAAGAAAAGGAAGTAGTCTTCCATGAGTAGAAAGCTTTTCATGAACATGAACCATGCAAGCCGAACTATGTAAAATATATTAGGAATGTCAAGTGTGTAAAGGAGGAAAACCAGACTGTTTTAATTCTTAACTTAATTCCTGAACATTTGGCTGGAGATTTGGACACTGACACTATTAGACGTTGTATATGAATTAATAGTAAAACAAACTGATTTATACACAATCTGAATGCAGTCTCTCTCTTACTGAAATCACTTTCCCCCACATCTTCCTTCTATCTCCTATCCGTAGTCCTAATAAAAGCCGGGAAGCCATTTTATGTAGTCAGTCAGTAATGAGGGGGTTGGTTTGGACTGGAAACCAAATGCTGCTGTTTGCATTTGCAAGATATTTAGTCATAAAGGTCAAACTGTGAGCAGAATAGAATACAACTGGAGGAAAATTATCTGACTCTAGGATGACATAGTCAACACTAATATTCTCCATTTTGCTGGTTTCAAATGTTTTTCTGATCAAATGCAGTTCATGGCTGCAGGCCGGCATCTGGTGGGTAAACATAGCATGTTAAAATCAATATGTTTTCATTTGGCTGCTGAGCTGAAGGAATTTAAAATAATCTACTTAATGAATGTTAATGTTAGCCTTATGTAAACATTATTTAGCTAATTTCTGCATCTGCATATTGCTGGTCGGCTACAAAGTCTCTCTTGGGCTCAAACCCTTTCATCTCTCTCATCTCTTCCTTCTTCCTCTCTTCTTTTATCCCAGCTCATTTGCTCCCTGCTCCCTCCACTTGACACAAGGATCATCCTCTTAAGATATGACATGTGGTTCACCTCCATTAAAGAAGCAATCTAGGTACTGACAGCGATGGAGATATATGAAAGTGGTTCCCAACTTTTTTCTTTCTTTCTTTCCTTTTTCATCTCAGAACCCTATAATTCACCTGTAGAGACTATTCACCTCAATCCCCCTGATAGGCGGCTCTCTGACATGTCATTACAAGACATTAGTCACCATTCAGGCAGAAAAATAACAGCAGGTTGATAACAGCAGGGTTTAATAACATGTTGTACACTGCAGTTAGTGAGCAACATATAATCAGGAAAAAACATGTCAATCATAACTATAAATATTTTGCTAAATTACTGCTCTTAGAGAAGATTATACCTTTTAGTGAACTAGGGGGTCACTTCTGCGTGGGGCACCAAAATCTGAACTGTTGAGTAGAGGGTGAAGAAGCTCTAACTTTTTATATAATCTGCCATATCTCATCATCTTAATCTAAATGACAAGTTATGTGATGATCAAGTAGAGACCAAAAAAATAAGCTTGGCAGGAGATTCATGTGCTTCCCCTTGTCCCTTAAGAGCGTCTCCTCCCGTTTCTATGACAGCTACTGTACTTATATCAGTGTGTGCTACTGTAGCACTGAGATAACAAAGACCAAAAAAAGAAAAGGCACGTTCTCCGAGGAAAATGTGTAAACCTGCTGACTCTACTTGTCACTACTGCTGTACTGGTCTGAAATATAACATTTCAGAGGATACAGAAGCAGAAGGCCTCAGACAGTAATGCATGTTATTGTGAAAATGCTGCAAGATGAAGCTCAATAACCTTTGATGTAATCAGTGCTCGTTTGATTAGTTTCCTTGACAACAAAGCAGATTTGGGAGTCTGAGCCGAGCGCTGAGGTCGTAATTGTTTTGGCTGGGAACAAGACAAACAAGAAGTGTGATGCATATGAACTGAACGAACTGGTCCGACCTGTCAAAGCATGAAGTTACATCTGAAAAACTTCAC
Organism: Centroberyx affinis; assembly: GCF_046629955.1. Taxonomy (NCBI): domain Eukaryota; kingdom Metazoa; phylum Chordata; class Actinopteri; order Beryciformes; family Berycidae; genus Centroberyx; species Centroberyx affinis. The sequence continues at coordinate 264,825 of NW_027279096.1, read as the reverse complement.
TACACATCTTATCTCTCTCCTCCGTTCTTGCTCTGTTTCATCTGCCTTCATCCCTCTGCCTTACACAACCGCTGCTATGACCTATATGGTAAAGGCCACTGTGCCTCGTGTGTATTTAAGCATGGCCTTGTGCGGATGTGTGTTCCCTGGTGGGTCTCCTGTCCCTGTGTGTGTGTGTGTGTGTGTGTGTGTGTGTGTGTGTGTGTGAGAGTGAAGGTCTCCTATGTGTGCGTCCCTTGCGGGTCTCTCCGGTGTGTATCTCGAGGTTCAGAGTGACCCTGATGTGTCAGCTCTGCTTAGAAGAATGAACTGAGAGCTGGTGGACCACTGTGACTCACTCACACACACACACACACACACATACAGGACGCCTCCTCGGGGCACTCCCTATGATCACTGTACCCCACCCACCCACTCACACACATACACCCACACACACACAGACCTGACATTTTTCCTCGAAGCACATCTGTAGGCTTCCATTTTATGGTTGTTGCATGACATTGTCATGAAATCCGCAGGCCAAGAAAAAGTTTCTGCCCACATTTATGTATGTACGTGTGTGTGTTATATACATACACTATGTATATGTGACGTGTGTTTGTGTGTGTATGTAGCACAACTAATCTTTTCACAGCTACCCTGCAGGGTAGCTTGCTTGTGTGCGTTTGTACATTAGTTTCTTAGAAGTAAAGAAGGAATGAAGTCTGAAAAATAAGTGGGTTACCATGAGGGCAATGCAGCACTGCAGGACATCAACCTTTTGGAAAACACACACACATAAAGTTTGTGAGAGTTAAAGGAATTATGCTCCATAGTTATACGCATGGTCAGTGACACACAGCACAACACACATACAAATGCACTCAGAGAACTGGCTGAATGTGTTTATTAGAGTTTCAGAGAGGCACAGATCAGTAAAACGAAGAGAAACATAAGCGAGAGAGAGAGAAAATATAATTACATTACTACACAGAGCGGAGTCTTTTCTCGACTCCTGCTGAGGTCTCGGCTGGAGGGCAGCTAGACACACACACACACATACACACACTTTCAAACACGTGTAACGGTGTTTAAACACTATGGCTAACATTGAGCTGAACATAATGTCGTCACCCCAGTGGAGGTGGAGCAGACGCGTTCCACATCCCGATCCCAGCACCTAACGCCCTCTGCTGTCCAAATAAATAAGTATACTTTACAACAGCGGAAAACCTGGGTGGCACACAGGCAACACTACAAGTTAGTGAAGATGGACAATATTCAGTGCAGATGGCATGGCAGTTGTTGACAGGTACAGAGTTAATGTGGAAAATACTTTGGATCGGGGTTCTGCTTTTGACAAAACATGTTTAAATTCAGATTTAAAATAAAAACAAGAATTCTTAATTATATTCACAGATTATGCTGCTAAATTGGTTTCCTGTGCTCACAATTTTTTTTAATGCGACTGTTGAGCCCCGCTTTGAGTTCTAATTAACAAACAAAATGGGTTATAAGGAAACTACATTGGTGTCATTGTTGGGATTATACCATTTTGTTGGGACAAAATAAACGTGGGTTATACATGAGGAACAAAAGAGACATTGGGTTACTCCAAAGTGAGTCATCCACAATTTGAAACTCTTTAAATACCACTAGTTATAATGATTAGCAAAACCGCCCATGTATATTGCCTCAAAATATTACGTGTGTATCACAGGCTTTAGCAAATGACCTACAGACAGGAGACAACATTGAGGAATGTGTAATGACAGGGGAGACTGAGCTGTAACAGGGAACAGTGGGACAGATTGTCAGTCTATAGCCTTGGACGGTTATTGATCAGGCCAGGGCAAAAATGGCAGAATATGGTTTTGAATAACTGAATATGGTTTCAAATGTGAACTACTTGAGGTGCACTTGATTTATTTTGACACAGAAACATCCTGAAAACTGGGCACATCATAAGAGACAACAATAAATCAAGTGCTTCTCTTATTTTGTCAAATATTCCAAAAATATTTTCAACATCCATTTTGCCCTGGTCTGTGACTAACTCTTCTTTTCTCAAACCAAATATCCACTTTTCAGGACACCCCCTTTCTCCTCCACTCCTCAAAAGACACACACATACACCTGTTCGCCCACACACACACACACACACACACACACAGACACGTATGCAAACATGCACACATGCGATTCTGACCACCTGACTATGGTCTATGCACTGTACGGAGCATGAAGGCAAATTAAAGGGCCTACAGAGCAATAGACACCAATCTAATATCTGTCACTACCTCAGTCTTTTTCTCGGTCCCCGTCTTGGTCCCAGTAGAACGGTTTCTGGACAAAATCAGGTTACAACCTTCTATGACTTGAGCTTTGCATGGCAGCTATCAAAATTCTGAGCTGCAGGATTATCCCAACAAATCTTCTTGGAGCAACAGTGCAGAAAGAGCGCTACAGGCATGTCAAAAAATTGTCAATCTGAATCAGCTACAACTGTATGTAAATAAATGTTTCTATTTTCTATAAAAACAATAAAAAATGTGTAGCCTTGAAACTTAGAAAGGGCAGTTGCTATGCACACTAAGCTAGTGCCTTGATAACCTGACTACATCTTCTCTGGAAAAATACAGTAGAGGTTTCTCTCAGCATGTCTTTCATGCTTCTGTCCCATCATGCAATACAGTGGTGATGTCATATGCCATTGACCAAAGGAAACAGTGGACTGTTTAAGGGTGGGGACCAGACTTGGTGCACATTGAGTTGGGGACGATTTAGGACATCTTGAGGGGCGACTGTGGTCCGTGAAACTGGTCTCTACCATTCCGTCCTTTAATGCCACAGCTCCCAGCCATTGTGCATCACATCAAGTAAGGATCAGATTTAATTTGTTTGTTCTTAAAAGTGATGCAGGTCAAAGCAACCCAGTGTAGGTCCATTTTAAATACGATCCTGTTGTCTATGTATTGTGTCCAGTTAATATTCATAAGAGCAGACGGCAGTGTAGGTCACACTCCACATGTCAGTGTCTATGCTTTCTGAGTGTCTGTCTGTCGTCCTGGTCCTACAGTCGCAGAATGATGATGTCACTGGAATGTTCAGAGGGCATCTGATGAGGCCGGCCATCCCCCCCTGGTGAAGGACAGACATACAGAAGGTTAGGGATGCAACATCAAAATTCAAGTTCACATGCTGAACTTCAGCCCATTTTCAGCAACTTTTGTAGAACAGTTTGTATTTTTAACCCATTTTAACATCAGAAGTAGCATAAATCACTTGACTCTAATGATCATGCTGAAACTATGAAACTTTAATGTATGGCCTTTATCCCTAACCCTTAAGTCAGTCTCACAGCAGTTCAAAGTCCCCTGAGAGGTCAAGCTTTAAGGTTTTCATCCTGTCTGAGGATCTCTGTGTCACAGCAGCCAGATAAGAGACTGCTGACAAGATGTGGGCTCAATAAGGAGCGGTGGAGAGAACAGATAAATACACACTCAGCACACTGAAAGACAATGGTCATGTCTGACATGTCAGTTTGAACACCTTTGCTTGATGAGGAAATTAATTCCCATCAAAACTACGCATATCCGTAAGCATTCGTGTTATCATTAAAAGGTTGACATGTTTACATCAAGCACACTAGATATAAAATGGTATATCTAGTGTGTGTCATCCACTAATCTGTGTGTCTTACCTTCTGCTCAGAGTTCATTATCGGACATCTCTAAAGAGCTGAAAGATAAACAATAGAGGGGTTATCACAGGCAGAGAGATGGACAGATGGAGAAACTGGGAAGTGCAGAAAGAGAGAAATAGAGAGAGAGATGAATACACAGAGTGATGAGCCATGGACAAGAGAGAAAAATTGAGGGAAAAGAGATAAACAGCCCGACTGATAATGACATGCAAACTGCGAGGGAAGTAACAGAAGAAGTGTGTTTGAGTGTGAGAGTGAAAGAGAAAGAGAGGTGTACTGGAGTGATCCTGTGAACCTGTCGAGTGTGATATTAACAGTCAACAGTCATGCCAAACGTTGTCACTGCATTTGCATTGAGAACAGCAGCAGTCATTCTCTTTCTCTCTCTGTCTATCTGTCTGTCTCTCTCTCTCACACACACACACACACACACACACACACACGTCAAACTTGCATAAGAACCGGTCAGTCAGGCGGCCAGTCTCATTCATACATACACACACAAACACACACAAGGTCAGTGTTGTTACGTTGAACATCGAACATATCCATGTGCAGTCAATCTCTCTCTCACTCACACACACACGCTCACACACAGCATATACACCAAGCAGAAGCCCCCCACACACACACACACTCACATCCATCAACCCAGCTTCTGCTGCTATCCCAACACCAAGGCAATCTCAGAGCCACCACACTTCCTCTCCTGCTGTCAAACATTTCATAGAGTCAATAGACTGAAAGAAAAGAATCAATAGAAAGTATCTGGAAGGCAACAACGTGGCAAATGTGCAATCATGTTACTGCCTGGGAAAGTAATAATGGGGACTACAATGTTCCTATAATGTGCAGTAAAGTGAGGAGAGGTATGGGATGGCTAGAACCAGTAGGATAAGACAACTGCATCATCATCATCATCGTGGACATTTGGTCCCGCAGCACCGACACTGAGGTCAGAATGATTTTGACTGGGTCCAGACAATCTATTTTCTATACAAACACTACAGAACAGAACAGATGGAGAGGATGATATTGGTGTTGTTGGATGGGTCTGATCCAATGTCAGCCCACTGATTTAGTTTCTCAAAATACGCCCCAGCAAGCCTAAGGGGACAAGTGAATTGGAGGAGGGCTTTCAAGGTGGACGTTGGTCAAATTTTAGTATGCAGCTCTTCAAACGTGTTATTCTCTCTTTTGACAAAGCATGCTTTGGCAGAATAACTCTTGTTCCAATGCTGGTTCCAAGTCCAAACCTTCTGCGATATGAAGATGCTGTTGTCTACTCCTTCTCACATGCTATTATGGTCTGAGTTCTTAAACATTTTCAGAGCAGGACCCAAATGAGTAAGCTAAGTCTCTTGTCCTGGAACCCAGGCTCACAAAAACACAGTGTTTTAGTCTTGCGAAAGTCTTGGGCCCACAGCCCATTTTGGGTCCCAACCCATAGTTTAAGAATCCAGATCCTGTCGTGATGAGTAAATCAAAGGTGAATCATGAGACAGAGATCATTCATCCTGCCCAGGTGCAACCCCGCCCCCGCTGTTCTGTCGGCAGCAGTGAAGCTTTGCATTGTAAAACATTCCTGATTGCCCACGTTCTCCTTTATTGATCTTGCGTCACAATTAAAACTCTTAATTCTGATTAGAGATCAGTTTCCCCATTCCCAAATCCTGACCTAAACTATTAAAAGAAACTGCACAACTGCCACAAGATGAGTGGAAATTTGTTCTGCTCTTTACTGGGGGAGTGAGGCTGGGGGTTGGACCGCCTGTTCAGCATGAATGTCTCTGATTAGCCAGCAGCTTTAGATCGAGCTGCACAGTTAACCTAGATCAGTCCCTCTGATTGGTAGATCGACTCACAGAAAGTGCGTCTTGGCTGAAAGCTGCTACGCTGTTCCGCATCTCATTCTCACTGCCGCGCAGCGGTATCAATGACACGTTACCGTGACGAGTATCCAACGGCAACACACGGCTTACGCGTGACTGCTGCACCCCATCTACAGGCCACACATCACCATCATACTGTAATGAAGAGTAGAAAGAGAACAAAAGTTTATAAAAGTGTGGGTTTATACTATATCAGTATGTTGCACTAAAAAGCCTGTGACATGGATTTTCAATCAAATCCAACACCCAAAAGTGTTTGATGGGCACATCTTGTTATACACAGCATGTATCAGACCTGGGTTAAACAGTGTTTGATTTAACGTGCTTAGAGGACCAGATGGGTGGAGCCTGTCAAATATGAAAATACAATGAGTACCAGCAAGTTTAGACAATCACAGGTACAACTATTGGAAACCAAATTTTGTATACTTTTCTGTGATTGACAACTTACGTGACACCATCTTAATTGCCCTGCTGCTTTAAACACCACCCACTGGCACTCCCTGCTAGTTAAAACAATCCCAATACTACTTGATCAAAGTCTGGCCTAAAGGATTATTGGGCAGTGGAAAAAACAAAGTCAGTATTCAATAATCATCATTAATCTTCATTAATTTTCATGCTTGCAAATAGTGGAGTTGCAAATGATCAATTATGTCTGTTAAAGGATAAGGCCGGTGTTTTTTAATGCATTGCTTACCGTCAACAAATCCTATGAAAATAATAAAATCAACAATGCGTTTGCTCTACTCCCGTTACTTTCTGACTTCCCACGTATCGTTTTTAGCCGTCAACCCGGAAGACATTGGCTCCAACTGTAAGCTAAAAACCTTTAAATACGGCTCACAAAGACATAGTTTCAATTTTAAAAATCGCTAACTGTTACCACGAAAAGTCAAGCTATTGTAGTTATTACCAAATCAAATTCAAATGGGAACAAATTCTTCATCACGCCGGGGACTATTTTCGGTGCTACAGAAAAAGTCAGCTGGCCTGGTGCATCGTGATGATGAAATATGCTGCCCAGAGCAACGGCATGGCTCTTTGATGTGTTTTTAATTGTTTTTTTAATACAATGGAGTTCTATGGCTGCTGGGACATGGCTTCATTGGGCACCGGCTACATGGACGAGACTTGCTAGCAAAACAAAATCATTGCTGATTTTGTTATTTTCATAGGATTGGTTGACGGTAAGCAATGCATTAAAAAACACCGGCCTTATCCTTTAAGGAGAGTCAGAATAGTGGAGTGTGTGTGTGTGATCTCACCTGGATACTGAGAAAAGTAGCTAACCACTCCCTCATCTCTGACTGAGTGTCACAGCAGAGACACCTGCAAAGAGAGAGGATGAAGTGACGGAGTGTGTGAGACAATCAGAGTGTGGGGAGGGCAGCAGCAAGGGAGAGAGAGGCAGGAAGGCATTGGGAGAAACAACAAAAACTGCGAAACAAACCAGAAAAGAGAGAGAGAGAGCAGCAGCAGCAGCAGAGATTAACTGAAATTGACATATTCTCTCTCACAGCGCCTGGTGGTAGCGCTGAGAGCGTAAACACCAAGTGTGATTCCTAATTTAAACTCCCGACAAAGAGAAACACTGATTAGGACCCTCAGCATGTGTCTGCGTGTGTGTGTGCTGCGCTGTGTGTGTGCGGGGTGTGCGTGCGTCTGTGTTATGTCTGTCTGTGCGCGTGCGTCTGTGTATTTCTATGCCACTCAGCTTGCCGTCAGATAGCCCTCTGAGTCATCAGCCGCGCCGTGTTGCTGAATAGGGAGCCTTTATTTATGCAGTCATTATTATGAGCGCAGGCTTGGACCAAACAATTATTCAAGTGCTGCTCTCCACTGAGACACAACAAAAACAAAACATTGATATATGAATCACACCCATACAGCCTTTAGAACAGAACAGTATACAAACTCAAACACCAATCCACCCACGCACACACCCACACACACATAAATGGGCAAATGCATGCTGTGCATACATAGGTGCACACACACAGGCGTAAATGTAGCTACAATCAGGGGAGTTAACACACGTGCTAACACACATCGCGTACAGAGAGTTCCTCCCGCTCACTGTAGGGGTTGCATCATTAGCAGGGTTAACAGAGCTCATTAGTGCTTGTTAGGAATCATTATGTCAAGAGGACTGCCACCCTACTCTAGCACGCGCGCACACACACACACACCTGTAATCTTTTACATTCCATTTAATTTTTTTAGGCAATTAGCTGGGCCTCTCATCCGGAGCAATATCCAAAATGTGCAGAAGTATAAGCAAATGTTAATTTATTATTATCATTATGGGTTTCCAGGGCATTAGGAAGCCACAGAACAAAAGTTGGATAATTTCAGAAGGTTTATCAGTATCCCCTTAAGCTACACTGCAGAGACTGCCAATATGCTAAAAGTAGCAGTAGAGAGTTTAGTAGTAGGTCTGACAGTAGCAGCAACAGGGTAAAACTAATTAACATAATCAAGTGCGGGTGGGGAAGGAAGACTGGGAGAAGATCAGCAAATGATGACCCACAGGCACTGGCCCATCTACTGCATACACACACATACTTTTTCCACTTTCTTTCTCACCTCATCTCCATCCACTCTTGCCCTCTCCAAGTTTTCTTTTGCGTAAATACAAAATTCCTCACTTATATCTCCCTCTCTGCATGACACCTTCCCTCTCCCTCTCTCCCTTCCTCCATCTCCCCTTCATTCCGCTTTATCTTTCCTCCACTCTCTCTCTACTTCTTCCCTCCCTCCCCCCTCTTTCCATCTCTTCCTCTCAGGTGTGTTTTGTGCTGTGAGGGACATGTGATGATGGAGCGTGACGGAGAGATGTTACTGCCTACAGCGTGACGAGAACAGCACTCCCATTACAACAGCTCCGGAGCCTGCTGCTGTTGACAGTGAAGAGCCTACTGTAACGTGAAGACACATACACACACACACACACTCACACACATATACAAACACACAGACCTCAAAATGCATGCACACAGATGCATACATATGCAACTACATGTATAGACTGATGCACACACACCCAGAAGGATGTATAGGTGAACAGACCCAGTTTAGAATAAAGGCATCGTTACAGGTGTACTTCATGTGCGTTTCCCTCCTGGGTGGAGCTGACCTTTCATATGCCTCCGTCTCTACACACTCATGCAGGGATCTGACCCGTTTTCCGGAGAACTCGCTAGCTTTCTCCAACAGTGTTTACATGCACATCAAAAATGTGATGATAATGTGATTAAGGCAGTGATGCGAGAAAGTCAGGACACAGCATACTCTGATTCCATTTATGCTTACTTCAACTAAGAGGATAATCACAGTTCCATATGTGGAGTACTCTGATTTTATTCACATTAATTGACACCAGTTAGGACTTAGTCGCATTTCTTGAACTGTGGTCAAGCTGCGCAGTCTGTACTGGGCTGGACCAAAATGGCGGACGGAAGGAGTCAACACTTTCTGTTGCTTTGTCAGTGTCAGAAAAACGTAAGGTTTTTTGGTTGATTTTCCAGAACATCTGAACACGTTCACATCCACTGGAAAGCCACTAAAGCACTAAAGGCTGCATGCTACAGAGCTAAAAAGCTGTGTAGAATCATGGCTGTAATTGTTTTGGTAAAATCTGATAGTGGTGGGACAGGAATCTGTCTGCCTGTTATTTTTTTTAGGAAAAAAAAACAAACCTCTGATTCCCACAATTCTCTCTGGATACTTGAACTCCTGTAAATTAGATTATTATGGGGAGTTGTCAAATCATGGAATCTTAATGATAAGATGCATTAGTCTAACTATTACCTTACGCACAGTTTTGATAATGGTCGCATTATTGTGCGCATATAAATGTAGCTAGTGTGGCCTCAGTACATCTTGCATGCTACAGTTAGCACACACTCACACACACACACACACACACACACACTTTTCACAAGGACTACAGCTTTTTGTGAGCCAAAAACTGACTTATGTCCAACATTAATTACAAGACAAGAAATTCAGCCCGACCTGGACAGAGTCTGCATTTTATTTCTCCAAACATTTCATTCTTCCAGACAGCCTCCTCTAAAAGAGGTTTGGATAAACAAGGCTATACTGTCTCTGTCTGGTAATTGTGAAGCTCAATAAATAGACCACGGTACCAGGCTAGGGGTTTGATTGCCAACAGGGCCACCAATGTAAAAACGTATGTACTGGGATCAAAAGGTCCACCAAACCATGAATGCTTGTGTGAAAGCTGTGTTGAGGAGACACCATGGACAGGATTGCTCTGGGCTGGCATTAGACCGCTGCTGTTGTATATAAATGGACCATACACTGTGCATACAGCACTGCACAGATACTCACCACTGCTGCCTCTCTGGCTTGTCTTGTTTCTTATTCTCATACACCACTGTCAGTCCCCAACTAGAGACAGAGGGAGAGAGAAAGACAGAAAAACAAAATGGTATCAACAACAGCAGTAGTGCTCATTATTTGGCTTAGTCTGCCCCCTCGTGGACACACTGATCATGATGATTATTTTTTTTCAGCCCTAAATTACTGTTTCAAATTATTTTTAATAGAACGTGAATTGATCAGTGGGTTCCACTAGTTTAAAGGAGTGGTTCTCAACCTGTGTGCAGTGTGTGAAGTAAAGCTCAGGTGCACCTAGGGATTTGGTTCAAATGTAAAGAACATGAGAGTCGAACAAAAATATTTGATTAAGTTCATTAAAATTCATGTATTCTCCGGCTAAATGGATTTTGTCCAGCATTTATTTGCATTATTTAACCAATGCTTGATTAATTTGATCATATAACTGGTGTGCAGTAGAGTAGGCTGAGGAATGCCTGAGCTAGTCACCACTTGCCAATGTTTTTATTCAATATATTTAGCAACAAAATTCATCACACAGCTCAACGCTTCAGAGGTATGTGACTGAGTGAAATGATGGATTAAATCCTTCCTGCGAGACCTCACCATAAAGGAGGCCTAGCTTGCTAAGGTAGTGTAAATCCCCTCATAACAAAATCATCTTTTTATGGTGAGATTAAAAACAGTGTGGCACAGTGTGGCACAACCTTTCTATGAATGTTAAATAAGACTGATAGGTGCGTATCCTCTTCCAGGGAAAAAGGTGAGTATTCTCTGTATTCACAGATGGGAATACACTGTATGCTCCAGGGAAAAAGCTGGTATTATTCTTTTTGCCCAGAGAATGAGGTGTGTATAGACACTATACCCTTGGAAAAGATGTGGATATATCCCATGTATATATTCTATACTCTTGACTAGACTACAGGTGCTCACCAGGTGGGAGGACGGAGTTTCTTCTTGATACCCAGATAGACCTTTAGGTTCTTCACTGGCCAGTCACGCTCTGGACGGTTACTCTGACAGACAGAGAGAGACAGAAAGAGAATAAATGGCTCTGTGACAGAGAGAAAGAGAGAGAGCAAAACAGAAAGAGAAAGAGAGAGAAAGACTGTTGTGTGTGTGGGTTTGTGTGTGGCATGTGATTGAATGAGCGACTGAATTAGCATGTGATTAAGTTTGTGCGTGTATGTGTGTGTAAGGGAGAAAGAGAGAGACAGAGTGTATTGTATGAATGAGTCTGGGTGTGTGTGTGTGTGTGTGTGTGTAGTGTGTCTCTGCCCGTCTTACCCTGACTTCCTTGTACATTCTGAGAGAGGTGGCATTGAGGATGAAGTATCGATCATGGAAGCTTCCAGAGGACAGTCCCAATCCCAGGATGCTCCGCTCCTCTCGGAATTTCATCATCCCGTGTTTGGACATATCCACTTTACTGGCTGGAGGACAGAATCAGCAAGAATACAATGATGTAAAGGTACAACAACACACTGATTTAGAGAGAGAATATTAGTTTTGTTTGCATGTTTGTGTGTGTGTGTGTACCCAGGTAGACGATCATTGCCTCCATGGCAAGGTGTTTCTTGATGAGCAGATGAGAGTCGGTGCCGAGGGAGTGAAGGATGGGCAAGACGCGCTCCTGATGTTGCAGCGGACGTTCTGGAGGAGGGAAGGATATGGATTTCCCCAAGGGGATCAATGAAGTGCTATCTTATCTTATCTTATGGCAAGACAGGTTGGTAAAAAACAAACCTTCAGTAACCTCACACACAATTTGAACATTTTAAAATAAGCCTTGCAGGCAAATCACTTGTTTACATGGCAATTATGTATTTTAGTATCAGTGAAGTAAGACCAAACATGGGATCTGAGATATGGGATTTGTCATTCTCAAATTAATAGACTGAGCTCCTGATACCAGAACTGATAGTTTACAATGGGAAAACATCAGTCTTGATAAGATTTGAAGTTTTAAAGGTGTTTTTATGTTTGCAAACAATGAAATATAGTCTTCCTGTGGTTTGAATTACAATAGCATTACTTTTTATCCTTCAACAATTTGTGATTTTACGTGTATATTCCATACTCAAAAATATTGTTTAAGTCTGCAACTTTTGCTGTTGTTGTAGTGCAAAAGTACAGTCTGCAGTAAACAACTGACTGACAGAATTTTCTCAAAGTATTCCCATCAGTCTTTCTCTGTCTACCTTCCTTCCTCACTATCTGTCATCCTCCCTCTGGCCTGGAAACAGCGGGTAGGGTCTCTGACCAATGACAGGAAACCTGCCAGAGTCAGTTCAGTGTGACTGGCATTGGTAAAACAACCTTCAGGCTTCCTGGTGGGGAGCCAGATGGCCCACATACCAGGATCAAAACAAACAATGACAGATATGTGCAGTGCTCAGAATAACCTTTTTGCCTCTGTGGAGTTTGTGTGCCACTTTGAGTAGGTGCACTATCCTCAGGCTGCAGGTTGAGAGCAGAGCATTTTACAAGCTTTGTTTCGTTGTTTTTGTTTTGCTGTGGGTCTTTTCATCTTGCATGCTCATTTGACACTTCGTATTTGGTCTCATGAATTATAGTTACCAGCAGCCACTGTGGAGGTCCAGGCATTGAAGTCCTTTTGGACAAGTCACATTGATTCAATTTCACAAGCTTTGGTGACAATGGCAAGTCATGAATTCATTGAGCCAGCTGAGGAGTGGCTGGATTACTGGCTGTTTGACACTATGACCAAAAGTGAATGTTGTCAAAAGTTTACAAATGCAGCCACTAGGGGCACAATTGTGACTTTGCTGTGGTTCTCCCAGGTGTAAATCAGTTCCTGATTAGACAGCTAAAATGAAAACCAGCAGAACTGAGAACCACCAAGGGCAGAATTCAAATCTTAGATTAAATTCTGCCAATTAGCATTCATTATGTAGACACTATGTAAATGTTTTTATATTTTTATTAAAATTGAACACTCCATACACTCTCCCCCCCTCTCACCTATTTCCTCCTTCTCGCTGATCTCCCAGCAGCTCCAGTAGTCTTTGTCTTTAACCGGTATGTTGCGGCGGTCCAGAATCTCACAGGTCAGCTCTGCCGCTGTCATAGATCCGGGGATCTGAGGATAGGAGTCACACTTTAATGCTACAGGGTTATTATCCTTTCCTCAGTGATAGGCTAAGATTGGCTGCATGCTTATTTTGTGAAGCTCAGGGGTGACCAAGTTAATCTAACCTAATCCAACTACTAACCTAACTATTAAGAGATTTATATACTGATATTTCTGCTGTAGCACTAATCTACACAAGAGGGCATCAGCTAAATGTCAAAACTGTAAAATGTAAAGGCTGTTAGGTGACATTAGATGGGCTCAAGGTGAGGCCACATGGTTGTAAGTCCAGGGGTCAGAGGTCACCTTGACATGTTGCTCTGCTGTGTCCTTCTTCTCCTCCAGGTACACTGTGCAGATAAAATGCCCTGAACCAGTGGCCTACACACACATACACACACACACACACACACACACACACACACACACACACAAAGTAGAGAGAGCCACACAACAGCAAACAATAAGTACTGCAACACCGGTTTTACAAATACAGTACAATACTTAATATGTAAATTATAAGTCATATATATATGACTCATATAGGTATGTATGTGGATTTAAATGGTGAATACTTGAAAGTCATGTACTCTGACATAAATGGGGAACATAAATGAAACACGTCACGAAGGCATAAGGAACATATGTGCCATAGTATACAAAGCATCACTTTGAAAGTGGCCACATTCATGCAAAGTGTTGACAGAACAGTAGCTAAGTTCATTACAACTTCCTTTTGGGTTACATAAAACTATTAAAATTGTATAGTGAGAGTAGTGTGTGACTCACAGGAACTTTCGTGTTGAGTTTCTCTCGCACTTGGATGATAACGGTGATCTCATCCAGCTGCCTCTTCAGCTGCTGCTCATCCACCTGGAAATAAGCATGCACGCACGCATACACACACACAAAAAATTAATCCATCGTCAATTGCCATAATACATGAATTGCTGCATCATATCAATGTTTAGATCTTCAGCTGAAATCTCCACCTGCTTTTTCTAACCACCAAATTAACTCATTGTTATTTTTTTAAGCCACAGGAAACTAGGACTTCCTATACACGATGTTTGAGCACATGACATAGCATGTCACTGCATTTTAATCTCTTCTAAAAATGAAATCATGCAATTAAAATAAAGCTTTCTATAGTGGGCTGGTTATCTTGCGTGAGAACAAAATAGTAGGTATGACTGCAGGGATTCAATTGTAAGCTCATGATAAACTGTCCTAATCCTCACTCTAACATTAGCTCCCTCTCTTCCCTCGTCCTTTCCTGTCCCTCTACTGTCAATTTTCTTTTTTTTTTTTTAAGATTTATTTTTGGCATTTTATGCTTTATTTGAGAGATATAGTGAGAGAGAGACAGGAAGGTATGAGGACCACGGGCCGGATTCGAACCCGGGTCGCTGCAGGAAGGACTGAGCCTTATGGTACGCGCCCTACTCGGTGAGGTCACCAGGGCGCCCCCTACTGTCAATTTTCTGAAAAACAAAACAAAACAAAACAAAACAAAACAAAACAAAACAAAACAAAACAAAACAAAACAAAACAAAACAAAACAAAACAAAACAAAACAAAACAGGTGCCTTTCACATACACTAAAAGAAAGAAAATACATTGAGCTGAATACAGGGTCAACCATCATCCCCCTTGTCAAGCAGTGAGTCTAACCTCGAAGATGTGTGTGTAGTGCTGTATGAGGTCCTCGATGACGCGGCCAGCTGTGTAGTCCTTCCCATCGGTCTGGAACAGTGTGGGACCGAACACTATGGCCAGGTTATGGAGATTCATCTGGTTCAGCTCAGAAAAACGCTGCACACTGACACACACAATGGAAACACAGGGACACACACACATGGGCATATGCATGCAAACACAAAGAAAAACACAAGAGGCAGTCTGTGTGTGTCTGTGTCTGTGTGTGTGTGTGTGTGTGTGTGTGTGTCTCACCAGTAGAGATGGTTGACCAGGGCTCGTAGTGTAGCCTTGTTCACACGGGGCAGTCTGCTCAACAGCAACTGGTACTGGGAGATTTTCATACTTTCCTCCTGGAGGGCTGGAGGGAGAGTGTGAGTGAGTGAGTGAGTGAGGAGAGAAGGATGAAGAGAGAGAAAAAAGAGAAATCCAGGAGCACAATGAGTGAGAGAGAGCGTGAGAGACAGAAAGAAGGAAAGAACAGAAGAGAGAGTGAGGGAGAAGAGAAAGCGAGGGGCAGAGAGAGATGGATGGAGAAGAAAGGGACAGTGAAAGAAAGGGAGAGAGGCAGAGAGAGGAAGAAAAAGAGTGAGAGAGACGTGGGGAAAAAACAGAGAGAGCAATTGGGAATAGATAAGAGGATGAGAGTGAGATTTAAAGCCTAGTTAGAGAGATCAGAGGGATTTACTGTAGCGCTCTGCAACAAAGGCCAGATTTACTTGTAGGCTGTGATGTGAAAAAGTCCTCTCCTGACTCCCAGTCATTTGTGAGTGCAGGGTGTTATTTCAGGTGTAACATATAAAACAGTAGAAATTGAAACTTAACAGTGTGGACAATGAGCTGCTGGCTGTCTCTAGGGTTCAACTAATATGGGTTTTTGATGGTTGATACCAATAACAACATTTTTGGATTGAGCCTGCGGATATTCACCATCTTTCAAATGTTAGGTGTTTCCCTTATAATCATATTCATGCATACTTGTGTGGAATCTGATCAAAATTAGAATCAATTCAGGTTGAGAGCTTCCCATACACAACCAGTGTAGTATTGATCAATTATACAATAAATATGTAAACAAACAAACTGCATCATGTCCATCATGTCAGAGATGGACGACAAGGACTGACCCATATCTTCATGGCCCATATATTTAATAAAAGGCCAATATCTGCTAATATATGAGTTTTCCCTAGGTTTTTTTCTTTAGTCTGGACCATAGTTGAAAAGTTTACTTTGTTGCATTTGTGTATTTGGTTTGTTTAGGTTCACACATAGCTTACAAGAAGCTTGTTTATTGGACAACCTGTCATCCTGCAAGATTAGACAATTTGAGAGTAGTGGCAGTCAAAACAAATATGATTCCAGTCCCTGTATCTTTGATCATGATGGACTGATGATGGATCATGATGCTGTAATTTACCATCTTTGATGACACCTGTCAAAAACATATGAAGAAATAGCTAACCACCTGACTGTATTGTGTAGTGCAATAATAATCCTGTGAATGTTACCAGCAGTACTGAGCCAGGTGCTGGAGGCCTCTGACGTGAACAGACCCTCTCCTGACTCCCTGAAGAAGCGCTTGAGTGTGTTGGAGACGTCGTCCACCTGGTGCTCTCCCTCCCTCAGACGAACGCTCCGAGCATCGCGACGGAACGCCTCGCACAGCGCCGCCACGCGCGAGTTCACCCCGCTCTTACGATAGATCCCCTCTGACGTCAGACCTAGACAAACACAAGCACACACATACTTTAACAAGCACACAAATGAGCAGATAGTGTAGCAAATACAAGCTGACTTGTGCTCTTCCTCTGTTAGCTGCTTTTGGTAGCATCGAGTCAAGAATAAAAACCACACAAAAGCTCAGTGTGGGTAAGCATCAAGGAAGTACGGTCTTCAGTGTGAGGTATGTGGAGCAGACTTGTCATTCAATGGCTTCACGGTAACAAGGGTGAATCATCTCTAAAGCATCCAGATATTTGTGCAAGTAAAGAAACACCTAGCCAAACAAGCAAGACAACTGTAGCCCTAAAATAGGCCTGTCTAGTTTTCTGCTACTGCTGCATGTGCT
Source organism: Centroberyx affinis (assembly GCF_046629955.1). Lineage (NCBI taxonomy): Eukaryota > Metazoa > Chordata > Actinopteri > Beryciformes > Berycidae > Centroberyx > Centroberyx affinis. Next base: position 248,011 of record NW_027279096.1, on the reverse strand, counting down.
AGTCAAACTGTGCCCGAGAGGTAGTGAGATTGGTGGGAGTGAAAAAAGAGGGAGTGGGTGATGACCGGGAAGCTTGCGAGTGATGGGAGAGAATTAAAAAAGAAAGGAAGAAAAAAAGAAAAACTGAGATTGGAGTTTTCAGTGAGTTTTCGGGCATTTGGTATTTTTCTTGTTCGTTTATTGAACCCTGGATTATTTCAACCTGATTCGACCAGAAATATATTGAATTACAGAAGCAAGACATCATCAAAATGCTGTTTGCTTGTGACTTGAAACTATGATTCTGACAGTGGGCAGGGGCCAAAAATCCCAGGTCAAGGGCCTACTCCTTGCAGGTCTGTAGCAGTGTTTTCAAGAGGCCAGAGCAAGTGACAGTTCTTCTCATATGGACCCAGGGTCAAAAGGTTTAAAATCCCCTGTCCTAGATCACAGTGTAACGGATAATTACATCAGATCTTGTGTAATGGTAAATGCCCACTGCCAGTACATGGAGGTGAGAACAAGGAAAGTTCTGCCCTGGTTTCCAGGAAAACTGACCAGAGGGATTAACATTCCAGACAGGGAACTGTAGGATATCAGCATAAAGCAGCCCACACACAAAAATACACACACATTTACACACATATGCAAACACAAGTGCATAAATGGATGGAGATTTAGGGGTGAGAGGAGGACAAGGGAGAGAAAGATCAAAGAAAAGGAAGGAGAGATGGTGGGTTGGAGAGAAAGAAGTGAGGTTACAAGAGCGAGAGCAGTATGAGATGAAGGAGAGGTGAGAAGGCAAAGGAGAGGGAAAGAAAAGGGACAAAGAGAGAGGAGGAGAGGAATGGAGGTGGAACAGAGTTGTTTTGTTGTCTTGCGGTCCGTTGGTCTCTCCCACAGCCAGAACTCCTGCTATTACAGTCACATGAGGTCTCACACACACACACACACACACTCTATCTCACACTATAACACACATGCCTAGTAAGTATGCAGTGCAACACCCAGACAGAAATCACATAAAGAAACGCAGACAGTATTGAAGTGCACCAGTAATGTTTATGTATGTGTATGCGAGCGAGAAGAGCATGCCTATTTGTATTTATATATATGTGTGTGTGTGTGTGTCAACCCAGTGTAGGCAATACAGCGGTCAGCAGTGAATGCTGTTTCTGTGACCTTTTTTTTCCACTGTCTTTATCCATCTCTGTCAGTTTCTGTGTGTCTCTCACCGCACTGTGTGATGTAGTCGATGCAGCTATGCACTAAGACCGGTATGTCTGTGTCTGTGAGCTGTTGCTGGCTCAGTGTGTCCCCTCCGCTCCCTGCTGCCCTCTGGATGGCCCCACACCAGCCTGTAAAATCCAACTTCCTCTCTCCCTCCATGTATAGAGTCCTGAGAGAGAGAGAGAGAGAGAGAGAGAGAGAGAGAGAGAGAGAGAGAGAGAGAGAGAGAGAGAGAGAGAGAGAGAGAGAGAGAGATAGAGAGAGAGAGAGAGAGAGAGAGAGAGAGAAGAGAGAGACCATAACAGTAAAAAATTGAAGAAGAAAAGGGCAGAGAGCGGGGGAGCAAGGGAGGAAAAAAAGGGAGGGAAGAAAAGAAAAGTTTTACAGAATGTTATTTACTCAGTTTGACTTAAACTTTGAGTGTCCTATGTCCTGTCCTGTGTGTGTCAGGCATTTTGAGTATTTTAGGTAGGACTGTAGGATTAGTAATTTTAGCATACTGACAATGCACAAATGCTGGAAAATATTTTTGTTCCTTGAGACTCATAATTGGGATTACATTATGTAGACAAATAATCAGGATTATCATTATAGCCATAATTGTGCGGCCCTAAAAGCACATCATGTTTTTTTGTTATTTAATACCAGTGAAATACCAGAAAAATTATTAAATTAAATAAGTTGATAGTACATACACAATACAAATAAATAGAAACTATTAAGCAGGTAGCATGCACTATGAACTTTCAGATACAACCAGCATTTCCAATGTCAAGAGAGGAAGTGTGAACTAGCTTTGAACTGTGGGAAAGGTTATCAAGTCAAACCAAGAGGCAGACACCCCTTCTTCCCTTTAATGTCACAAATATACCAAGCAATCTTCCCTCGTCTTACCTGCCTCTCTCTACCAGAACCAGAACCTCGTTGTCTTGTTGGATCGCTGTGGCACAAAAATACATGGTAATCATATTATTCCAGAGAAGCACACTCTTCAAAAAAGGTTCACAGTATGACTCGGTTTCAAACTGCTTCGAAACAGTTTATTTTTGGAACTGTGATTTCCAAATGATTATTCTCTGAATCATTACTGTGAGTACGCTATCACTGCATGTGTACAGCATGTTTGCAGCACACATGTATCAGTTGTGTGTGTGTCTTTCATGTTTGTGTATGCATGTATGTATGTTCATCTACATGTCTCTAACTCACAGAGCTCCAGCAGTTTGCGGAGGTGAATCTCCTCTCCTTGGCTGTCCTCCAGGTAGGCATGAAGTGTGGAGCCCACCAAAGCAAACCAGCCAACCTTGGGCGTTTGTAGGTTCAAGCCATCTTTATACTTCAGCCGCCCAATCCGCTCAAAACCCAGCCTCAGTAAAGGCTCCGCATTGGCCGGGATGAAGGTCTGCAAAGAAATGGGGTGCATTGAGGCTCTGTGATACATTCAGTGTTAATCAATAGTTTGATGAAGCCTCTCAAACTGCATTTAGTAGTTCAGCGGTAGGGGAAACACTTGACACATAGCAGGAACACAGGCAGCTGAAAATGGACTAACTGAGAGGCGGAATCAGTGAGTGTGCAACCAATTCACCTCATGCTCAGTTCATACTTCCTGTGTGGTTAGACGTGTGGAAGCCACAAACCTGTCATCCGCATACTTTGGCCTTCATGCTTCTCACATTTCTCGTGGTGACAGCACGCCTCTAAACTCCAGTACTGCAGGAAAATGCAGCTCTGCCCATTCAACAACCAAAAAAGAACCCTGGCCAGTGGTCCCAGTCTCTCTTTGTTCAACCAATCCTGGACAGAAGGGCTGTGGCATCTTCCACATTGTTTCAAATTTGCAGTGGTGCACGACCTTAAGAGCGACTCCAACGCACAAAGTCGTTTTGGTCACAATTGCATGATTTTGACAACACACACTCCGTCACATCCACATAAAGCATGAACTAGCATTCAGCAGTTGCTAGCACAAGGCCAAAAGCACTATTAGTTAATCTGAAACTATTAGCCAGCTGATATCTGATATCTCAGTTGTAAGGATGAACAAGAATATTGTTCTGAGGGAAATTGAGTGACATAAAAACAAAGCACTCTGCCCTGAGTGTAGCTTGAATCACAAACTTTCCACTCATCAGCACTCCAAAAGTTGACTACAGAAATTGAATTAACTTATCAAATCTGCCCTCAGGAAGTGTCCATCTGGAGTGGTGAAGTGGGGGAATTTCTGTTCAGAAGAGTTTCTAGACCAAGGGGCTGCCTGCTGCTGCATCAACCACATTACACATGTTGGTGCTTACCTTGGCGATGGACTTGACCCATTCCTTGTGGCTGTCTGGGTCATCAGTGCCAAACAAATAGAGACGCTCTGAGTCTGAGTACAGTTCGAAGGTATTGTCATACCTGGGGGTGAGAAAGAGACGGGAGGGTAGAAGTGGGGAGGAAGAGAAACAGACAAAGAGGACAGGAGACAAAGAGAGAAAGAAAGCAGTTTTGTGAGATACAGCTATGAGCAATAGACCTGAGTGATGCAGCTGTGTATTAATTCATTCATTCAATCCAAGATAATCCACTTACACTCACAACACTCATTTGGTTTGCATCACTTGGACAGCCCACTTTGAATAATGACATAACGAGTATTTACATTTTGTATCTACATGTTAATTCATTCATTTATTTCTTTGTTCACTTTATTTAACTAGGATAATGCAATCAGTAAAAAAGAGGGTGAGATGAAAACTATAAATATAACTGTATATTCATTAACTAATTTCTTCATTGTATCGTAGTAGTGTTGCTGACCCTGCACAAAAGCATAGCCATGTCATTGATGTCAATAACATGTGATGCCTTTGTCATTCAGATGTAAATTCATTCACTAATTCACTTCACTGAGCGAGGATTAATTATCTAGTGTGTACCCATGTTTCTCAGGTGTGTTGACAGCCAAACAGACTATCTCAGCAGCCTTCAGCGCTCCATTAGGGTTCGAGTTCTTGTCACTCTCATAGTAGCTGAAGCAGCCGTCGTTCAGCGTACACCAGCGACGGCTGAATTCTGAATAGAAGAACAGATAAAGATTTACTCAGCTTAAAAATAATGAGAATACAAATGGATTGGGAACTATAGGGATTGTATTTTGTATGCATACTGTATGTTGCACATAATGAAGCCAGCAGTGAAATTTGTCCCTTACTTATACTGTAGCTGATGGGTCTTGATTATGTTTTTTTGAAAAGTACTATGTAACTTTGTTTAGAAATGGCTATACAAATATAGTTATTATTACTGCTGTTCATTATTGGAAGGTGCATTGTATGGATGTGTGTAATCAGCCTACCCTCTCGGGCCTTGCGCTCTGTGATAGCCCGAGCCATGGATGCAGTCTTGAACAGGAAGCCATTGTAGGAGACAGAGGGCGGAGCGGAGTAGTGCACCGCCTCCATCGCCCCGCCCACCTCTGACCGTGGCAGCTCTGCAGGAAAAACACACAGTCAAATAAATACTTACTGTGTAAAACCAATCACACTGGCTATGTTACTATCTACTGGAAGTCTAAAATAAAAGAAGAAGTGCATGGCAAACAGTGCTGGGAAATAGTCAAGGCTCAAAACATTCCTGTGTGGCAGGATTTTCAAGGAAAAAAGACAAGGAAGTACATTCTTCTGTGTGTTGTTGAGCATACTTACAAGGCATGTGTGTTTGAGATGTGTGCGTGTGTGTGTGTGTGTGTGTGTTACCATGCTGGGAAATAGACATTCTCACTGGTATGATAATGGCACATCTGATATACACACATACGGAATATACACAGATTTCCACGCACAACAGACTGATGAATATCAGCATGTACGTATGTGTGTGTCTGTGTATGTCTGTTGAGTTGTGTCTGCGTGTGTGCTTTGTGTGTGTGTGTGTGTGTGTGTATGTGTGGTCACATGCATACAAGTGTGTGATCACTGCAGTAATAGGAAGATCAGAGAAACAGGTAAATTATAGACAGAAAATCACAAAAAAGTTTGCAAAGCACTTAAAAAAGACCAGGTGCAGACTACTGTATAACATGCAGACATCATTAAAAACAGAGATGTGTGTGTGTCCTTGTGTGTGTCCAGTGGTACCTGTGTTGAGATTGTGGCTGATGAACTCAGCCTGCAGGGGTTGAGAGTGGGCGTTGGCCAGGGAGAGAGGGGAGGGGCAATCGGCCATACCAGTAGAACAATTCACATCGGCACCACAGAAAACCAGGCTCAGCGTCTCCAGCACATCACTGCACTGCACATTTATACACAACGCCTGGGGAGAGACGAAGAAGAAGGGACAATTAACACCAGCAAAAAGCAGATTCAAGCTCTCACGCACATCACTTCAGTACATGTTTATGCACAATGATAAGAGAAGGAGGGACATACACAACACCAAATGAGGGAGAGAGATATGGCGAGAGAGAGATAGGGAGAGAAAGAGAAGAAAAAGAGGGAGAGTAGCACATTCAAGTGAGACACTGAAAGGACACAAAGGGAAGGGAGCAAGGGAGAGAGAAACAAGAGAACACAGGAAGGAGGGATGGCACAAGGGAGGGAGGCATGGAGAGAGAAACAGACAGAGAGGGAGGGAGAGAGATAATAAAAAGTCAAAGGATGATACTTTTAAAACGATAATAAACTGTTGACTTCTGCGCTATTGTCCAGTTGCTGCTGAGCTGGCTTTAATCACATCATGTGATGCTTTGTCAGAGCTTTTCACACTGAAGGAAACAGCTGAGGACAAACTCAAATCAATGAAATAACCAAAACAGTGATGACTGTGTGAGCATGGGGGCAGGCTTCAAAACCTGCTGTGGCCTTCTTCTGACCCCTACTCTTACCACTGGAATTTCAGCACCACAAAAAGCATAATCAGCATTTTGATTGCTTTACTAGGGCCACTATCTGTCAACATTGTCATGCCTTCTCTATGTGGAGAGTATGTCTAACCCTAACACCTAGTCCTATCTATTATTGTTGAAAATTAGTTGAAACATTTTCTTATGGTCAATAAACAATGAAAAGTAATTCTTTGGGGTTTTAGGGGGCTGTGGATTATTACGATAAGACCGTTAGCTGTAAACTGTACTGATAGATAGATAGAGAAAAAGGCAGCTCTGGTGGGAAAGAAAGAGAGAATCCTTACATACTAATCTTTGCAGAGACAAGCAAAGTGGAAATGATCGGCCAAACATTAGAGAGGAAAATCCTTCTCCCGAGTCTGAATGTGAAAACATTGTTTTAGTTCCTTAAAGTGGATTACCGTCTGTCATTTGGAGATACTTTGCGTTTAAACCAGATGACAACAAACAAATACAGATTTCTGTGCAAAGTTTGCCTTAGGGTTATAGCTGCACCCTAAAGTAGTGAAGTAGTAATTATTTACTATTTGATAAAGGATCACAATAAGAGTAAGACAGGAAGAGGGAAAACAAGACTTTGTAGCTGCAGCTACTTCTAGCAATACTGCGCTGAAAAAATTAAAAACCCAAGAAAACATGATAATCACCATATTTTATGAAAATGCCATGTTAACCATTGGTGTCACTTTGGAAAGTGTTTATAATATAGTGCAAAAAATATCAATTTTAATCCATTTTATTTAATGTAGTATTGAGCCTTAAAATATTTTTCTTGACATTTGTTTCTATAAAACTAGTGAAATTATCTCACACCATAGGAAGAATTTAGTCAAGTAAATTGTTAAGATGGACATATTTTGCAGTGCACAGCCACTTAGGCTGAACATCAGCCTTTTGGGGCTAAATCCCATCTGAGGAAGGGAGCAGCAGATATGAGAGCATGTAGACTGTAGGTTTAACAGAGCAAGCTGCTAGATGAGACATGGTGAGTGGACTGAGGGACTTCAAATACTGTTAAACAAGGCAGAAAAGAAAGAGGCGGGAGGGGAAAGGAGGAGGGACAAAATAGGAAAGATGGTATGATGGAGAGGAGGAGGACGCAGTGTTTTTACAGCTGAGGAACTCAACTCAGACTCACGCAAATACACACACACACACACACAGACACGGTCTGGTTTCTCTAAACCAACAAGCTCATTTGGATCTGACTGGGAAATTCCACAGTGCTCTGTCACACACACACACACACACACACATATATAGAACCCCTCCTCTATTTCACCACTACTGAGACCACACACACATACACACATACAAACAAAACAATTAACAAAGATTAAAATTGCATAAGACACCCCAACACACACCCAAAACACACAGAGACAAATTGCAGCTCTCTCTCACTCTTTCTCTCACATACACACACACACACACACACACACACACACTACAGTCTCATCATATGGATCATAAGATCGCCATGATAGGGCTGGTATATAAGAAGGTGTGTGTGAGGGCGTGTGTTCCCAGTAGAGTTGTATGAAACCAGCCCTCTGTCCCATATGGGCATATAAAAGGTGATGCATGTAGGTCATGTACTGTAATGTACTGATGGCCGACCATGTGCCATCCGACCAAGAAAGGAGAACCAATCAGAACAAAGTATGACAAGGAAATGGGTTGTTTGAGTGTTTCGAGACCTCACGCCCTCCAACATCTGCTGCCTATGAAACAGGGAGTAATGTAATAACACACACGTGCACACACACACACACACACACACACACACACACACACACGAGGGAAGGGAATTCAAGATTCTTACACAATATCCCCAGAGAGAGAGAGAGAGAGAGAGAGAGAGAGAGAGAGAGAGAGAGAGAGAGAGAGAGAGAGAGAGAGAGAGAGAGAGAGAGATCTAATCTGGGTGTGTCTTGAATCACAGGCCTCAGTCTGGCCTCTGCAGTTATATGGAACAGAATGGGGGGTGGGGGGGAGAAAGAAATGAGAGAAAGAGAGGAAAGAAAAATAGGGGAGAGGGGAGATGAAAGTCTTCCAGTAAGCCACAGCAATTAGAGACTGATTACAGTAGGCTACACTTTCAACATACACAGACAGACTCTCTCTCTCACTCACACACACACACACACCTCTGCTCTGTCCATTCTATTGTATACTGAATGTACAGACACACCCACATGTATATACACATCTATATCAGATCCAGATGAAAAAGACCAGTTATCCACATAGGCTCCACCATTACCTCACCAGAAAGAGTTGAGAGAGAGAGAGAGAGAGAGAGAGAGAGAGAGAGAGAGAGAGAGAGAGAGAGAGAGAGAGAGAGAGAGAGAGAGAGAGAGAGATGGAGAGAGAGACCAATTGAGATGAAAATCCAGACAGATGAAGGAGGGGGAGAAAAAGAGGAGACAGATGAATGAATATGACAGGGAGGAAAGAAAAAAGAAAGCCAGACACACAGAGAGAGAGAGAAAGGAAGGGTGGAGTGTGACCAGAAAAACAGAAAAGAAGGGGCGAGTTATATGTCCCAAAATCCTGAAATCCTACAATGGGAATGAGGGAATGAGAAGACTCAGACGGAGCAGGGAAGAAAAGGTGAGACAAACAAATGGACAAGACGAGAGGAGGGACAGAAGAGACGGGGGGAAATGGAGAGAGACAGATCGAGAGCGAGGGAGGAGAAAAACAGATGGTATAAAACAGTGGAACTGAGCTTTCCTCTATGGAAGCCATTTTCCAAAACTATAAATGTACAAAAACAGGCCCATAAAGCTTTTTTACTGCTGCCTCTCAGCTACGCCAGCATGCTGTAATAACCACCAATAACATGCTGACGGTCACCAGCACATTCAACATGCACACAAACAAACACAGGCCCAAAAAGATAGAGCACCAAACAGGCCAAAGTTGGATTTGTGCTTGATAGTGGCGGGCAACATGGTTGACCAGGTGGGGAGATACTTTTATACTTATAATATAATGTGACATGTAATTTCATGCTGCATGTGACAAGAAAAAAAAACTTAATGCATTCATAACAGTGAATTAATTTTACAATCTTTTACCAAGGATGGCATATTTTCAACAAATTCAACAAAATGTACATGATAATAGCATTTACCAGGACAGTGCCATGATAATTGTCCCTAAGTCACACTCGAAACACACACATACACACACACACACACACACACACACACACACACACACACACACACAGAACCAGCAGCATGCCAAATGCCACTCAACACTATCACTCATTGCCATCTATCTCTCCGTCCCACCTCTTTTTTGCTCAAGCCAACCTTCTATGTCTCACTCTCTTCTCTCTCTCTCTCTCTCTCACACACACACACACACGCACACACACATTATGCAAACAAACACATAACAAGACATTCTGACTTGTCAATCAAAAGCCTCTGAACATAGTTTCAAATATTAGTGTAACATAAGGTACGCTCAAGGAAGACAGTGAATCTGGTTTCTGGCTGTCATTTGATTCTGACGCTTATGTGTCCTGCTGAAACCTTGTATTCTCCAAACGGAATTGAGAAAACCAGGTTGATTTTCAATTCAACATGACAAAGGTTCTGCAAGACACCAAAACTAGTTGTCCCACAGGGGAATATGTGATAAAATAATAGGATGATCTATGTGTAGCCTATGTGGGGATTTGGTGTTCTTAATTCCTAAAATAATGTTGATGTGTTGGAAGAGAATGTGATGCTGCATTAAATGAGTGAAAGACTATGGAATGCAAGCATAGTGATTAAATGCTAATAGGAGAAATATCATGGGAGGCTTGCATAGTTCATTTAAAACTAGGAGGGGGGGCAAAGAGAAAAGAGATACACAATGTCCAGAAAGGCAAACTGAAAGAGATAGAGAGAGAGAGGCAGCAAGGCAGAGAGCGAGAGACAGAGAGAGACAGAGGGAGAGAGAAAGACAAACAATGCTGTCCATTGACAGAGGTGAGCCTATCATCTACTCTGAACACACAGAGAACACATGGCCATGCACACGCACACACAGAGCAATACAGAGCAAAAATGCAAAAGAGGCGCACAAACATGCCCACACACACATTGCATGTTAACACATATCCCATTCCACTCCAGTGAACAACATACTGTACACATACACCACAACCCTGCCTACAAAAGAATCGCCCCACTGACAGACACACACACACACACACGTACACACACACACACATTCAAATATGTCAACTGAGCTGTGATGGAATACTGTTAGACATCCAAAGTTCATTGGCACACATTTTTATATAAGCACTAACCCTGACTCATTAAAACACACATATACACTCATATTGTTTCCAGGGCTTATCCACATTAACACATGAACTCGCAGATACAGAGATACAACACACTTTCACTACCCTATCCCACAGCTCCCACACCAACACACAGTCCTATTCACGCACACACACACACACACACACATACACACACACTTACCTGTGCTCTTTCAGTTCTCTTCAATCACTCCCGTGTTTGAATTTGTGTCACATACACTCAAATGCACACACACACTGAGTAACAGTTCCGAGTACAGAGAAGAGAGTCTTTGATCCTGACAGAAAGTTAAGGCAATGCCAGCACACATAAAGAAAAGAGACAGAAGTAAAGAGAGAGCAACTTTCTCCGGTAGTCCCAGCCAAACAATGAGAAGGAGGAGGAGGAGAAGAGGAGGAGGAGAGGAGGAGGGGAGAGGAGGAGGGGCGGGGTTACAGCACATTCCAGCCAAAGCAGCGAGTAATGATGTCACATGCAGAGAGAGGGAGACAGAGAAGGAGAGGGAGAAAAGGCAGAACTAGATAAACAAACCTACATGTGCCCCGAAGACACTTTTTTCCTCTCTCTTTTGCTTATAGACAAACTTTTGTCTCATAAGCACATATTGTCTCACTGTTTCTCTCTCCCTCTCACACTTACACTGCCACACTGTCAGTCTCCTAGGCCATTTTTCTTGCCTCTTTACATAACTGCATAGTTAACGCAAACACACAGCAGAGCCTATATGTCTTATGGTACACCCAAGTGGAGAGAGAGTGAGTCAGAGCTTAAGAGGATTTGATCAGGAACACAGAAAAGCGGGAAAAGCAGCACAACAGTAATCTCCTGTTTGACATGAAGAGGAGCCGTATGCTCAAATAGACCCAAAATCATGAAAAAAAAAACTGAAAGATCACATTCCTGAGAGAGAGTTTGAGAGAGTGAGGAGAGATAGAAGAGAGAGAGAGGAGAGAGAGTGCACCGGGGGAAAGAGATGGACAGTGTGGAGGAGGACTGAATAAAGAAGAGAGGCCAGTAGCAGAACAAAGACTGTTTATAGGCCGAAACATGCTGTGTGTGTGTGTGTGTGTGTGTGTGTGTATGTGTGTGTGTGTGTACAATAAGAAAACTTCCTGTATTTCTTGCTGCACATCCCAAAAACAGTGACTAACACTCACCATATACACACATGCATCTGGCAAGCTTAACTACTTGAGGGAGGAAAAATAGCACTCATAGTCAGGTGCTAGCTGTGAGTCAGTCACACACACAGAGAGTGTGTGTGTGAGCAGCCTGCATTGTTTGCAGTAAGTGGGTTAAGTAGCTAATGAGTGACACAACCAGACCCTGCAACACTGAGACATTCACCTCTCGCACACTGGAGCACAGCAAGGACACAATGTGTGACCTTCAATCCTAGCTATTCCCAAAAAATGTCCACATGGGTCCTACTTGTGATCTATAACTTTGGGCTCCTCCTAGGACCAGAACCAAGGACAGCCGGCCTGGTTGTCCACCCTAAGAGTGCCTCTGTCTAAATGTAATGCCTGGACACAGCGTTTTCCCTACATAGAGGCTGCAGCCGAATCCCTTGCTCTGCTGCTGTGACATGAGTTTTGCAAACATAAGCTACTCAGAGGCAAACGGCCCATTAGTTCACAGAAGTTTGAAATCTACATTACTAAAAACCCACAGTAATTGCTAGGCCAAATTGATCAATTCCTCTACCCTAGACTCAGCAGAACATTGTTCTTTTGAAAGCCGTTGTTCATATCAGGACATGAAACTGAATAACAGCTGGGTTCATGCTGCCCGATTCATTTACTTTCGCTTTGAACATCAACTCCTGCTGACAAAACTGAAACCTTTTTGGCCGTTTAATCAAACATTGTGTATCTGTTTTGCTCGTTGGTTGTTTCTGTTTGTTCTTCCCATTGTATAAAGAAAAGCTTTAAAATAAATATATATATAAAAAAAAAGACATCAAACAATGGAATTGTTGTTATTATTGTGATTAGCGTACTGAGCTGTTCATACACTAGCTTGTACCTTACATTGCAAATTCGGTGGGATCATACATACAAATCAATGTCTTGGATGCCCCGCTATGAGGTTAAGTTACGAGGTAGCTCGCCTGAAACAGCCTGCTACAGAACAGCAGAAGTAACTTGCTAGGTCATTTTCATTGATAGGGGTAATGTGAAACAATGTATTCATCATTTTTAGATGAGCTTGTATAAGTGCTTGCTCAAAAACCCCAAAAGATTAAATGTTCACTTCCTAAGTGCAATTCATGTATTTATTTTGGATGTCAGTACAAGAATCGACACTGATAACACTAAAATACATATTTGTAGCCAGTTTTTTAAGTTTTGGATCTTACTCATGGTCTTAGTATACAAGTGTGTGTGTGTGTGTGTGTGTGTGTGTGTGTGTGTGTGTGTGTGTGTGTGCAGAAGTCATAGGTAAACCTGAGAACCCCTGCAAAACACATGTGCACCACAGCTTGAAAAAATCCTTGGGGAACTGCATTGTGTGGCAGTGGTGATGGGCAATGTTACATTCAGCAGCTATAGGTGTTAGAAAATGGGAAATAAATGAATGAAGTTAACACAATCGACTAAAAGGAAAAACGTATTAAAAATGATTTGTTCATAATGGTTGGCAAAACTGCCCATCTCCACTGCCTCTACATGCTGCCTGTGTATGACAGGCCTTTCTTTAATAAACTAAAGAAAATACACATGATGTGAAGGCTCCAAGCCAAAACTGAGGATAGCATAAATAAAACAGAAGAGCAGTTTCTCCTTACGTTGTTGAGTTCTCTCTGGTTACCGTAGAGTGGGTGGTACTTCCTGTATTTGCCCTGACGGTATTTGTTGGTGATGAAGCGCCGTCTCTCCTCGCTGCAGCTAGAGGGCGTCAGAGCCTCGCTGGGCGGAACGTTAGCTGCCCAGAAACTGTTGACCCGTTCGTTGCCTAGCAACAGGAACACCTGCATCACAGGTAAAGGGAAATGTTTCTATATTAAGGAGGGTAGGATTGTGTGTGCATACCACGTATTATAAAACTCTTAAGGTGGTCCACCTATGTGTTTTTTTCTGTCAACATAAATGTGCATCTTTCCCTGGCTTTAGGCAGCTGAATAATTTCCAAAAGTAGCTCATCTTCTCTTTGGGCTGCAGAATGGGTTTCAATAGCCTTATGTTTATTCCTGTCACTACATAAAAAACACCCCACCAATGCAATAACCACCTAGGTCTCTTCAAAATTCAGGGGAAACTGTGTGTGTGTGTGTGTGTTTACCTGTATGAGTTCCTCTGTCCAGACTTTCCTGTCCATCTTCAGACTGCGAACCTTAGAGATGCTGGGCCCCAGACCTCTGTGTTCTCCTGAAACACACATACACACACATACCCACCCACACACCCACACACACACAAGCAACAAATCATTAAAATCACATATCCCTACACCCAGAGATAGTTAAGTGGCCCACAAATGTGCCCCTGCGGGTCTAGCAGCTAGATGTTTCCAATGTTTATTTAAATCCATTCATTCACTTTCACTATGCAACTTTGCAGTAGCCCAGACTTTTAATTACCAGCCAAGCCATAGCAAGCAGTAAAATTTACATGGCTGCTGAACGTTCATGACACGACAGAGAATCACATATGACATTGTTGATACTCATAAAAGTGCTAATGACAATACAGTGAATGTCAAAATTCAAGCAGAAAACATTCACAAAGATACACACACCACAAACACCCAGACATAATGTGAGTACACACACACACAGATACAAACCTGCACATCGTTTGCAGACCACCACACACAAATTGATGGTAGCCCATTCCGGCTTGGCAGCCCCGCAGTCGGCACAGCAACCGTTGCTCGGCTCCGCCCAGATCTGCTCTGCCACCTCACTATTGGACAGGGCCTCACCTATGGCATCGCGCATCGCTTCCACCCACTGCTCCTTGAGCTGCTCTGACTCTGCTATGAAACTGCGGACAGAGACACACACACGGCCCAGAGTTAACGCCGACATGACGCTGTCATTGCCAACTACAGAGTGACAGAACTGAGAAAGATGGAGCTAGTGTGTGTGTGTGTGTGTGTGTATGTGTGTGTATGTGTGTGCTCTCATAAACACACTGAGAAATGACTCTTACTCTGCTCTCTTTTTGCTAAAAGCGGAACAGTCACACACTGGAAACCACAAATACAGAACACACACATACACACAGACAGACACACTTGTGGCTTGACGCAGACCCTCGTGTCTAGATCCTTCCTCTTCTAATCCGTCACACAACATGTGGGCTCTTTCTCTCTTTCAAATACACACACACACACACTTCTCAGATGACTCTACACACATAACAGCCTCAAACTCTTCTATACATACGCATGCACACACACACACACACACACACAAACTCTTTACCTCCTTTCTCAAATTCTAGACGCAGATACACCATAGAGACAAACCTGAATACAGATACAGGCATAGAAACACACACACACACACAGTCCAACTCTTATACAAATACACAAGTCTTTTCAGACTTTCCCATCCTGTCAAGCTGAGCTCTCTCACTGCAGGCTGTGGAGTGTCAGCCAAAAGACCACACACACCACACAAACACACGCACTCCCGCACACACATCTCTCTCACTCTTCTTCACCCGCGTGCGCACACACACACACGCACAATGGCCTTTTCACATTCTCCAATGGTATCCAGCTGAGGTCTCTCAGTCAGATGGATGATGGAGTTCTCTGTAAAACGGCAGGACCCAGTTTCCCATGAGCATCTTAGCACTAAGATCAACTCCTCCATTGAATTACAATGGAACAATGATTATCCAAGCACTTACATTATTTTGTAAAACAGGACCCATTGCTGAGGAGAGAAAAGTCATAATCAAGCTTGAATATGTGCCAGACTGTGTGTATATGAATGCATGTGTATGTGCAGGACACTTACAGTACATGGCTCCACAACCAACACAAGTGTGAGTTTAAGTGTGTATATGTGGGTGTGTGTGCATGAAAGAGAGACAGAGAGTGTGTGTATGTATACATGTGTGTGCATACCTGAATATGCGGTAGGGTGTGGTGAGGTCGAAGCTGCGTCTGTCAGTGTCTTTAACATTTCCTACGTTCATCTCGATGGACGTGATGCCCACTCCTATACGGAAGTCCTGGAGAAACAGCAGCCATTAACTCAGTGATTCAAAGTGTCTGAACTTTGGTCACATGATTATTAAAATTATTCTGGTTATGTGGCTTCTCACATAACATGGATGTTATTAATATGAACTCCATATCTTAAAGAATTAAGGACTATATAGTAGTTTCAAGAAAATCTGTTTTTCCTCATTAACATGTAAATTTACGCAGCAAGGTGCACTGACTGAGCTGAATACTTACAGGCAAACCAAATCGTATCTATTGCTTTATGCAAAGTTTTAATAAATAAGGTTGACAAAACTGAGAGAAACCACAATGTCTTTTAGCTTGGAAAAGTGTAAAGTATCCACAAGATCAGCAAATGCTTTTTCATCACTGAATATAGCTTTTCGTACAGTTTTAAAAAGGGAAATGAAAAGTCTCTTCAAAATCTCTTCAACATAGTGTTTTGCCAAATACAAATTACAAAATGCACAATCAAATTGTTTTTTTGTTTTTTTTATATGTTTAGTGGAAATACACACACACACACACACATACACAGCCCCTACCTCTATGTTTTTGTAGAGGAGGACCTTATCTGCCGCGACAACAGTATAGAGCTTGGAGCGCAACCCTCTGAGCTCCAAATAGCCCTGATAGTCCCGGGTCAAAGGTGAACCAGGGGTCAGTGTGCTGCTCCGCTGGCGCCCCCTGGTGCAGTCCAGCAGCGCCGCCACCCAGTCGTTTCTCTCAGCTGGATGTATATGCAGTGAGACACACATGTATGCATACACAGGCCATGAGCGCGTGCATGCACATCCAAAATATATGCATGTACCAACATATATGATTATATACACAAATGTATGTACAAATTTTTATGCACACACAGATGAGCTTCACATTCACACACACACACACAAACACACACACACACACAAAATAGACCTTCACTCTCAGCCCTGAAGAGAAAGATGCGGTTGTGTGTGACGACCTCAAACTTCAGCTCTCCCACACTGGTCACATTAGTGATGAAGGCTGTTGAGATGATCCGCTTAGAGTACAACTCCTGGAACACACACACACAACTTAGTTAAACAGATACATATGTAATGTATGTGGATGAATGAGTGTGTGTTTGTCGGAGTGAGTTATTAGTTAGTTATGTGTGCGTTGTTACCTTGTCATTGTCAAAGTATCTCAGGTAGTCAACATCTAGCTTTACCCATCGTCTCTGGTAATAGAGAGCCCTGTGTACACACACACACACACACACACACACACAAACACACGCACACAAGCACACACACACACACAGAGGTAGTGTCAAAGAGTGTATAAGAGCTAGACAGTATCTGCTTATAAATACAAAAGTATCAATTGTGATGTGCATTGAAATAGAAACAAATATATATTTTGATCAAATAGAGATCACAATTTATCTAGTGAAAAAAAACTAAATTGAAGTGAGAAAATACAATGATAGAAAATAAATGTTTCTTTTATTTCCAAAGCATAAATAAGTCAGGCGAGTCAGGCACATATTTACCACTTCAGCCAGTGAAACTGAATGTTCCATCTTTTTTTTTTTTTTTTGGAACAAAATATCATTACATGAAATAGTCGAGTCAGCCAAATCATGAAACTTATGAAATAGTTTGTTGTTTCTCAGGTAAAAAAAGCAAACACAATCAAACAATACCTTGGCCTACTGGACAAAATTATTTGAAAAAAATAAACCAATGTATGAACAGGGAAATGGGGAGACAGCTCTTGGTGTACTGTTACTCTAGGAATGCAATTAAATAGTAGAGATGCACCGGTTTTCAGCTGATCGGCCATGACCGGTGACCGGCATATCAGTCTCATATATCCGATTCTGTGCCGGTCAAATTTGAGACAACAGTAAAAACTCCGCTGTAATAGTCCATACATCCATACTGATCTCCGTTCCAGCGTGTCCCATCTGCTTTCTCCGCCACTGTCCTCTCCACCGCGCTCACGGGCCGCATTGATCCACCCGATCCTGCCGAAAAACCCGTTCGCCGGGCACCCGGTGACCAATCAGCGTCGTGACCCCCACCAAAATCTCGGTCGGATCACCGGGAACAAATCAGCGCCAAGCTAACAGCCTTGGCCGGCAACATGCAGCCGGGAGCGTCGGCCGATGCGCCGAAACCACCACACTCTGTGTGTCTCTCTCTCCGCCGACAGAACAGAGGGCTGTCAGGTGGACTGAGCTCGTGCATATGCATGGAAATAAACGGCGATTTTACTTTACAAGCTTCAGTTTATCACATGCATGATATTGGTCAGCCTGCTTACTGTGTGGGAGAAAAGAGCTACCACCCGATCTCAGTGGAGTCAAAACAAAAAGTCATTTTTTTTCACCACAAGATGGCACTATGACTCTTTAAATCTCCATTACATTGGGCTGGGCTCCATGGATAACCTTTTGATGTAAATAAATGACATTAGGTGTGTTGTTATATAGATCTGTTGCACCAGTTTTCTTTTGGGATCCAAATTTTCATTTGGATTTTATTTGTACAAAAAAGCTCTGTCCAGTAACCTGGAGCACTTTTTTATTTTGAGATTTGTTTGAGTGAGACTGAGAGAAGGTCCAGTAACCTGGTGCAGTTTTGGAGAAAACGTAAGTTATTAATAGTCAATGTTTTATCATGAACATACAATTGAATTTTTATTTTCCATTAAAGAAAAGTTACAAAAATGTTTCTGTATGCTGTCAATTAGGCTATAGTTCTTAGAAAGAAAATCGGAATCGGACAAAATCGGAATCGGCAGGTCAGACTTTTAAAAAATCGGAAATTGGAATCGGCCAAGAAAATTGCAATCGGTGCATCTCTATTAAATAGTCTACTTTCAGATTTTGTTTTTGACCTGGTGCCATGTTCCATGTGTTGTCAAAACGTCAGATATTGCTGATGTCATATACATGACAGATATCAGTAAATCAGGTGCAGGTACAGAAACAACGTGTGCGATGTCTTTTAATGTGTAATGATGGTTATCCCCAGCCTGTGTGTGTGTGTGTGTGTGTTTCCATCCGTACCCCTGTGGTGGGTTCTTGTCCAGCCAGCCCATCTTGATGACAGTGGAGTGATTGGAGTCTTCATCTTTGGTGGGCGAAGCCAGTCTGCCCGTGGCTGGCAGGTAGACACTGCCCTGCAGCGTGCTGAGCCCATAGTCCTGCCATGACTCACTGGGATACACAGAAATAAATACAAAGGCACGCAAGCACACACACAGTAAGCAATGTTTGCTATAGTACTCCACACAAAGACAATAATGTCTTTCTAAAACAAACTAGATGCCCATCTACTATTGTAATATGCCATATATTTCAGATTGTGGCTATTGATTTCAAACTATAGCCAAGGAACCAAGCTGCATAAATTTAGTGTCTCCATGGATCCCAGATTTATTAACTCGAGGTTTCAGCACAACACCAACGATGAGTTTCTGTTTCAGTGGTAGTTTTCATCTAATTTTAGGTAGTTGATCTAGCGACAGTAATATGAAACAAGAGGCCAGTTGTTGACTAGATTTACTATAAGGCTGTAACAAAAATAGTTGAAATTTGTGTTGGATTTACCGTCTACATGGGTACGAACACAGCCGTCACTTTGAAGTTTCAGTCAGATTAGTCATTTTTCAGTCAGACAGTCACTTGCCGTAATAAAAAGTCTTGTTATAAGCCATTCTGAGCCTAGAGGTTCTAGTCAATGCTTCATCATCAGCTGGTCACATGTTACCTCTTTATAAAAATAAGGGGAAGTTGCCTCTAGATAATAATATGGGATTAGTTTCACAATTTACCCACAAATGATTAAAATAGAGCCAGAAGCAAGATGTGTCACTCTGCCAATTTCTGGAATTCAACTCAGCACACAATACAGTAGAACAGGCATTCCTATTCAAATCAACATGGACTAGCAGCACAGAACTGGAGCAGATACAGAACGGGGCATTCCCATTCAAATCAAGATTCTTCTGGGATCAAATTTGACATTGTACAATGGTTGCAAAAGACTGTTTTCTTACAATGTTAATTGTAACATGAGACACTATAGGAGTGCACTCCAGTTTGCACTGCATATCTACAGTATTTACCTTATACAATTGTTTTCTGCCAACCAAGCCGAAAAACAGATTCTAACCATGTTAATAATTTTACTTTATCAAGAAAATGTTTATCTGTAAATGTAAATATCTATCTTGCTAGTGTAGTGTTTTATTGCATGTGTGTATACAGATTTCCAGATTTGTTATCATTTGATCGATGAAAATAGATGGTCAAGTACATCTGGGCTTTCCATATGAGACAGCAGCATCACTGTATCCAAGGCAACATATGATGTCATCAGGCCTGTCTCGTTTCTCCTTTTGATACTATTTCAGACCCGCTCACCCTCTCGTTATCACGCACTGTGCTGAACATGTCGGTGACATCGGCCAAAGTCCATGAGAGCTCAGTCTGCAAGTCCAGAGTCTGGACGCTGGGCCGCTACTGTCTCATGTGGAAAGCCCAGATGTACTTCACCATCTAGTTTCATCGACTGGATTAAAGTAGATCTGGAAATTGTATGATAAATACGTTTGTCTGGAGATACAAACAACTGTATACACAAGTGCAATGAAAAACCTACACTAGCAAGATAGATATTTACAGATTTATTTACAGATAAATGCCAAAGACTACTAAAGCATAAGTAATGTATGTTAACATGAAAAAAATACTAAATGCAGCATAATTATACATTATATTAGCTTGCACAAGGCCCTGGAAAAAAGGAGGCTTGGGCTTGGGTTTTGTGTCAAAATGTTTAGTTCCATGTGAAAAAAAAACAATTCTTCTGGTTTAAGGTCAAGAAAGATGTCTGATCACTAGTGAACACTCAAAAACACAGCTTGACCCTGGAGCAATGTAATGAATAATAATGAAGGTCACCAGAGTCAAGTGTGACTAAATGGTTGCTAATTGGTTCGTCATTATTCTACAGCTTGTCTTAAGAGTGTGTTTCTGGGTATGTGTGGTCATGTGTGACTCACTAGTTGGCGTTTGGCTCATCATCATCCAGCAGCTCATCATCGCTGCATAAAGAGCTGTACCGCCCCTTTGGCTGCCCGGGCACAGGCAGGAACATATCCTGTTGGATGAGACAGCTGTCACTCACTGTATGCAGGAGGCAGGAATAAAAAAGTAGCAGACATTTAAACAAAGATTCACTCATTCACTCTACACACTTACCCTGTCTGGTGCATTCACTGGATGGACAGTAGGGCAAAACAAGTCTGGATCCTCATAGTCATCAGAATTATCATCGACTGAGTCTGACCCTGAAAGACAGAGAGAGAGAGAGAGGGAGAGGGAGAGCGAGAGCGAGAGAGCGAGAGAGACGGGTTAGGGTTAGCAGGTGAGAACAGAGAAAGAAAGAAGAAAGCCAGGTTTAAAGGAAGAATCCACCCTGAAACACTTTAACACTATAAAAAACAGACACTGCCAATGAACCATGCAATCCTGGGTCCATTTTGTTGTTTGGTGATGCATTTTTCTTATTCTGTGGATAACTGGCCAAATGTAGATGCCATGATGTCACATCAAGATATTTCCAGCACAGCTACAATGGAATTCAACAGGAGAAATTTTAGGAGAAAATTTTCTAAACCTTCAATGGTTAACGTTAGGTTTTGGTGTAAGTCCCTCAGAATCTAAGAGCAGGGGCTTCTTTCTTTCTTCTTTCATTTGTACTGACGTTCAACAACCATACAGGAAAAATCCATCATAGAAGAGGCAGAGAGACCAATTTCTCCACCCACAGTAGCCTCAATAGACCAGAATGCACCACAGCCACAGGACATGTTGTGTTTTGCTCTCACTTTTTCTTCAACAGCTAGCACTATATTATTGCTCTCTCCACCTACACGCAAAAACTGGAGTTAACTTAATATTGGATATTCAGTGGATATTCCACCTTCAATAAATAAAGTAAACAAATAAACCATATTGATGAATATATTTGTAATTACTGGAAGAGGAATAACAATTTACAAACACTGGCTTCAATATTTGAGAAAATATATCCACAGAATAGCCAATATTCAATATCAAGCTAACTTTACTCCAGTCACATGCAACCCACAGCTAATGGAACAAGTGCACACCTGTTCCCTGGGGTTGTTGGAAGGCATTCTGGGAAATTTAGAAAACCACTAATTGAAGTAGACAAGGCAGGTTGAGGGAAACACAAAACACAAAAAGTGTACAACACAAAAGTAAATTACAACACGTCATGACAAAATAAGTCCAGGAACGTATTGAACATCACAGATTGATGATATATAACAGTGTAAGAGTATCTAAGGGTGGAATTTTCCTTTATGTAGAACAACAGTAGTAGTAGTACATTCTCAATCTCCAAGTAGGAAATTCCTTTCCTATAACAACAAAAGATTTTGAATCATTGGCCTTGTTTACATGCATGGAGAATTCCACTCTTAACCTTGGTTAGTCAATTAACCTGGTTTTACATAAGTCGGTGTATGTAAACATCATATTTATGTCATCTTATTTCTTTCATTTTTCTCTTGTATTAGAAGAAACCTATTGCTCAGTCAAAGAGGGAGGGTTTGCTGGCGGTTTGTTCTCTCTGTGGGTTTGGTTTATTCATGGCTACATGGCTACTCAATCGCAGGTTATCAATGGTGCAAGTAAACAGCTTAAGCCAAATCTTAACCAGAGTATGGTCAATAGCCAGGTTACTTTGTGCATGTAAACATAGTAACAGAATGGTCCGGAGAAAACAACTTAGTGTGTCAGTGTGTAGGACTCCCACAGCAACTAGTCCTTCAGGTTGTGCCTCTAAATAACAAGTATTAAGTCTAAGGTAGAGTCAGAGCCATATTCCCTCAGGCAATGTAGGACAGGTTGAACAATATTACGTGGAAACTGTTGGGTTTGGGAGAGAAAGATACTGTGTACGTGTTCACACCCACAGACACCGACAGATAGGCTACTGTATGTTCAGTCGAGCAAAAAGACAAAAACAGAATGATACAATCAAATGCATTCCCATTATAACAGAGCTGAGGATGGACTCTGTTTCATCTAATTTAATAGTCAGCTTTTGCATGACATGTAGAGAGGCTGTTTTTATGCTATTAAGCACATTCGGGCAAAGGCTACTGTTGAGTGACTGCAGTCATCCTTGATAGCATGGAAAACATCAGTGACACTACCAGAAGGAAAACAGTTGGTTTGGCTTCCTTCTGAAAAGCATTATATAACAAATTCTCCTGGTGAAACTATCACGGCTAAGCTATTGAGACTCTATTGGGAGCAGGGACTGAATGTGCAGACAAATTTAGGTCAAGCATCAGCATGGATTTTAGTTAATTCAGTCTCAAGTCCATGGCATGTGCAACAACTGGTCAAACCACCCCGGCACCTCGATTTACCTTACAGGACACAGATTATGAAATCACGTTGTAATATATTTGTCCATGTGCTACTTTAGGTATTAATACAACAGACAGGATAGACTAGTTTTAAGATTTAGTGTATCAGTGTGAACTTACTGATCCAAGGATGGGACTGAAGACTTCCTTATTAGCACAGAGAAGGTGGAGATGGTGCAGATCAGGAGTATTCAACCACGTGCCATGGAGGGCTGAGTGTATGCAGGTTTTCATTCCAACCAAAGACGACAGCAATCAGTGAAATCAACTGGTGTAGCCTTTTGTTGGAATGAAAACCTGCATCCACTCGGGCCTCCAAGGCACACAGTTGAATTGCCCTGGTGTAGATATTAACGCCTTGCTCTCTAGTACCTGTGGAAAATAGCACCGCACGAATAGGAAGTCCCAGCATTAACCTTCCCAATGTGTTTCCCCCTCCATATAACCCTTTTAGCCTTCCTAAACAGAGCAGGTACACAAGTTGATCAGCACACTGGGGCATGCACCATATGCCTATACAGCAGGCTTGTTTGAACAATACGTGAGGTCCCATTAAGTTTTGATCCTGCGCAGAGCGTGTCAGTCCTGTACTGTGTAACTTTCTTGTGTCAGCACTAATTAATCAGGTCCCATTCCGTGTGCACCAGTTGTACTTGGCAAATCAGAGCAAAATTTATTCTGATGATCACAATGTCATGGGTCCAAGTCTAACTCATCATAACATACTGTATGTTACATGTCATCCCCTCTCTCTATCCTCTATATATTTTGACAAAGCTTTAACGCATCCACTCCCCCCTCCAAAAAAGAAAAATACCCACAGTTCTTTGAACCACAGAAAGCAGAGGAAGGTTATGATGATTTAGAGGTAAATTCCTCAGTGTGTACTCACTGATCTCGACAGGAGGCTGGGGGACCCTCCTAGCAGGCAGAGCCAGCTGCGTGTCGGAGTGTGCTGGCTGTTGCGCATTTTCTTGCGTGTTCTCCAGTGTTTGGGACGTCCTGATGCGGGGCGGGACGTGCGGAGTTCGCTCCATCTGTGTCTCATCAACGGCCGGTCTTGCTACATCAACGGTCTTGCTGCAAGGAGGGCTGAGGGAAGGAGGGGTAGAGGACAGCTGAACAGAGGAAGGATGGAGAGCAGGAGAGGAGTCCTCAGTCACCACGGTAACAAGAGGTCGAGTGAAAATCCCAAACAGACGGCTGATTCTATACATTCTTTGCTTGGGACAAATGCCTTTCTCCTCTCCTCCTTTTCTCACTCCTGTCTTCTCTTCTCCTCTCACTCCATAGTAAATACTAAAAAGCTAAACTTAGGTTTTTACTCCAGGCAGCTACTACGATGGACAAAGTCAAGTCGTCGAAGCTGTGCAGAACTCCCTAAGAACTGCATGAAGAAAAAGAAAAATCTGGATTTGCTCAACAAAAACAGATTCTATTCTTTGTACATAGAATCAGGAGTCTGTACCCTCAAGAATGTTGAGACGGCGGTGGCTATCTGTGCTGGCTACAACTCCGGTGACCTCACTTGGTCCACATCGCTGCCCGTGTGCCAACAGCTCAGCCGTTCTGTTCTAGAGCCCTAGTCCTTCCAGAACAGTTCCAGAATTCATTCTAGAACCGCCAAAGCTGAAGTCCGTCTGTTCTCCTGCTGCTGCCTCTGCCTCTCTCTTTCTCCCTCTAACTTTGCTTATCAGCAGCAAGTCTAAACCTGCCTCGCACTGGGAGATACCATTACCATGTAAACACACGGCATACCTCTGGATCCCTTCTAAACACAGCCATACACACACACAGTGCATTACCCACACATACACACAGTGAGCCCACACACACGACTGAAATATTGCAGTATGATTTTTTCCCCCATATTGTACAACCCTAACAAACACACACGTGCATGCACGCACACAGTCAGTGGGCTAGACATTAGACGGGAATCACACACACTGGTACACAAACCATTACCACATCCAAGTCTCATTTACTCAGCACTTACTTCCTCATCTGTCCATCTATCCCACCCAACAAACACACATGTAGCACACCATTTGTCCATCGACTCAACTATCCATTTCGCTCTCAGACACACACATACATAAATTTCCCCATAGGGATCAATAAAGTTTCATCTCTCATCTGACAGACACACATATATACACGCATATGTATGTGCAACCGACACATACATACAATATTATAAAGCTTATACATTTATATATATTATGTTTGTGGGAAAGTCTAAAGTGAACACAAGCCTGCTTTCCAGTGTTGTGAAAGTTCCTCTTTTTTTCCCTCCTCTTCTGTCAATTTCCTTCTCTTTTCAGCCACAATGATTGCTATTTATACTTGCAAGGACAACAGGAATTAAGGGATGTTATACGCACCACATGGCTCTCTTAGCTTGAGACGAAATCCAAAACAGACTAACACACTGTACACAATATGCCATGGAACATGCTACTTTGCTTACCAACAAATCTTCAATATATCTCTAAAAATGTATAAATAATTAATTATCTGTACCAGACCTGGGTCAAATAGTATTTGCAAACACTTTTTAATGGATTGTTTTAGCCTACTTAGGTGCCAGATGGAAGGGGCTTGCCACATAGGGCAATAAGACAAGTTTCAGAAAGCTTAAGCAATCACAGAAAAGTATCTGAAAGGCAATTTAAATGTACTTTTCTGTTACTGCAACTTGCTCGATCCTATCTGGATTGTCATGTTGCAGTAAACCTCTACCTAGTTGGTTTTCCAAGATGGTAATCTAAGAACAAACCCTCAGAATTACTTACAAATACTATTTGACCCAGGCCTGGTCTACACCATTCAGAATATTGAACATTGTTAGGGATGCTAAGCTGTGCACCTCACTTAAAACTACGTCCTAACTTTGTCATGTAGGCTATGAGCTATACCTGACGATTTGAAGAGTAGGCCTATGCTATAAGCAAATGATTCTCCATTTACATTTTTCCGGTAAAGATAGCAGTTTCTCTTGTTCACACAAGACAATGCCACCATTCACACCATACTGGCAATACCGTTAAATTCCACTGTTGTCATTCCCGGAAATTAGCTTTAGAATAACTTTACTAGTAACGTTACAACATCTTGAGCAGTGAAATTGTCAGAACTGATTTACTGGCATTTCGACACCGGTTCCTTCTCACACTTGACGGCGTGCCGTTACATTTACGGAACAGGCTGCATGTGTGAAAGGGGACAGAAACAGACTGTAGTATAGACTCTAGTATTAATTTTAATTTAAGTGGTTCTTCAGGATTCTGAAGTTCTGATATTTTTCACAAGCCTAGGTTCCATCATGAGAAACTAATCTTTTTCTGAAAAAAGTTGAAGCACCCATGCTTTAAATTAAACATGAGTCCTTGGATAATATGATATAAGCTATTCATTAGTTCTTTGACAATAAACCAAAAAAAGTCCCACAATGAAGGGAAATTGACCTGTTGACAGTTCCTCCTTTTTCTCAGAGGAAGAGTGCTGAGAGAGGACTGCTAGCTAGACACTATATTTAACCTGCTCTCTGCTAGCTCACAGACGTCACTAGGCTGAAGAAACAATCGCTCTTCCTTTCTCCTGTGTGTGTGTGTGTGTGCCTGTGTGTGCATATTTCTGTGTTTTAACCTAAGACACACAGTAAGAGCAGCTGACAATAGCTAATGGACCTATTAGTCATATGGTATTCACTGATGATAGGCAAGGTAAGTGAGCACATTTCTTTTGCAGTGCTTTTGTCCGTAGGACCAGCAGCAATCTAGGTCCTTGCAGTGAAACACAGCAATGTACATGATACGTACATACACACATCATTTCAAGGCAATGTAGAAAAGCAGTTTTTCCAGTACTTCTTTTCATTATTCTTCATCATTACACATTACCCATCATTGCTACCTTAAAAGTTGCCAGTCTGTCATGGCTGACAGGGACTGCTGACATTAAAACTAGGAGAGGAGTTTATCACTAATGTAGAGAATATCTTATTTCAATGACAGCTACCGACACAAGGCACCCCTTAACAAAATCCCATCCAACTGATTAACAACGCTCTAGAGACACGCAGGTAACACAACACCAAAGCAGTTCCCTAAACTTTCACAGCCTCAGGACCCAGATAGGTTATCTAGTCTCAGAGCCAGGTTCATAAAAATGCATCTTACTCTTGTCATAGTCAAACATTAAAGTCAAACAAGTTAAGTACACAAAGTAAAAGTCACATAAACAGTACCTCATTTTCTATTCATTGACAATGGGTGTATCATAGCTACAACACAGAAGAAAACATGAACACAACTATAAAGAAAGTCTTCCTTGTTTGAAACATCAACTCACAACAGAGAAAGATGAGGGAGGAGGGAGAGAGCGCATGAGAAAGAGAGGTAGAGAGAAAGAGTGGTGGGTGAGATATGTAAGGATATGATCAGTATCCCTCTTACCTGTCCTGACATGTTCCAAAGGACTCCTCTTGCACTGTGGAACAACAGTGTTACAGTACACACACACACACAGCAGAGGAGGGGAAATAATGAAGAGGAAATGGCCGGCTAAGTAGAAGAGGGGAGGAGGCAACAAAGAGCACAGAGGAGGAAACTGAGAGCAGTAAGAGACACACGTGTGTATGTGTGTTTGTGTGTGTGTGTATGTGTTTGTTGACAGATACCACAAAATATCTGAAGGTAGTTCCTGGTAACAAATCACTTTCGTCTATAACCTCTCTCTCTCTCTCTCTCTCTGTCTCTGCCTCTCTCTCATGAGGAGTGATAAATTTACAGCTCTTTATTGTTCTCCATTGTGACTTCCTCCCTCTCTCTACAGTTAGTCTCCATATAAACCACGGAGAGACAGCGAATGTAAATGTTTTAACCATAATGGCCCTAGTCCACAATCTGACGCGGGGCTCTTGTTTCCCTTCCTTCGTCAGTGACAACACAAGCAAGCATACATACTCAGAGGAAACAGAAACCCTATGTGCTATCACAGGGTAGCACAGAAACCCTGTGTGCTTTAGAGCTGTGTGCTATCACAAGGAACTACACACACAAACATGCACACATATGATAAAGGATTGCCACAGTTTGAATATACACATCAGTGAAACTAGTTCAAGTAGGACAGTCAGCTGTTATCGAGAAAATATGTAGCCTCTCGGAAGATATTTTTTACACATCCATATTTTTGTCAATACATCAATGTGTGCAAGTGGTTATGCAAAAATGCATGCATAAATAATACTCTCCTGAAGATGCAAAACATTTAAAAACTGCAAACAGCAGCATACTACACCACCCAGTGGCCAGGTATGAACAACCACAAAAGTGATTGCACCTTTGCAGAGAGACGAAAAAGGGTGGAGCATGCCATTATAATCCTTGTACATTTTAGGTCACAGATGTGTCTATGTAAGCTCAACAGGTTTTGTACAAGTGTTGCAGTGTTCCGCAGGCCAATGAGCTGTGGGACTGCTTTTTAAATCCAGGAAGTCTTAAAGAGTCACCAATCACACTTTTTTTATATCTCAGCTACTAGTCAAATCGATTGGGGATGCATTTTACAATTTTGTCCAATAGATGGCAGCATTATCCACTAAAAACTAATAATACAATTCCAGAGGGTTGAGATTCTTGACTACTTTCCATTAAATAAATTGTTTCTCTCTCACACAAACATCATTGACAGTGAGTCATTTTGCCATCAATGCAATATCATCACACTCAGAGAAACAGCATATTACTCTGAGATAAAACTCGCAATGACACACCCTTCACACACTCTTCACACACTCTTCTCACTCTCTTTCTACACGTTCACACTCATACACAGACACACACACACACACACAGACAAACACACTTTACACAGTGGATTCTGAAAGAGAACCCTATAGCAAGCTACAAACAAACAATGCTCTAATTAGTAACTACAGATAATAACTGGGGCGGTGTCAATGTCCATTTAATAACCAATCTTACCTGTGAGAGGTTGTAGTCCTGGCAGGCTGTATGGGAAGCCGTCGTGGGATTGGTGGAGGGCCTTTAGGTCCCGCCCCTACTTTTGGGGGCAGAGGTGGGGCACTTCTGTCTTCGTTGGTCTCAGCTGAGGAGGAGGAAGAGGAGGAAGAGAAGGAGGAAGAGGAAGAGAGGGAGGCGGTAGGGGAGATGGGTGAAGTTTTTCTCCCTCCATCACTACCCCCCTGTTGAAAAGCTAGCGTCTCGGGCCGAGTTTGGGAGGAGGGGAAACTGGGAGGCTGGAGAGGTGTGTGTGTGGGGGTGTGGGTAGGGGTGGAGCTCTGGGGCGGGGATCTACTCTGTACGACTGGGGTCTGAGCCGCACGGCTGCCCAGTTTGGGTGAGGTAGGAGTGCGAATGGGGGACGAGGGGCTGAGGGCGGAGGTGAAGCGCTGCGGGGGGCAGTTCGGGGTGCTCCGCGGGGGGATCGGGGGTAAGGGGGGGTCGGAGGTGGGAGGGAAGAGGGGGTTGGGGTGAGAATCAGCAGGGGGAGTAGAGCGATACTTAGTCCTCTCTTTAGGCACCGGCCTCTCCCTCTCTCCATCCATCCCTCCATCCCGCTCTCCCTCTTTTCCCCCTCCGGGTGCTGCTGGTCTTTCTTTAGGGACTGGCATCCTCTCTCCTCCTTCTCCCCTTTCCTCCTTCATCCTGGACACTATCCTCTCCCTGGGGACCGGTTTTTCCCTCTCTCTGGGTGTAGGTCTCGCTGCCTCTCCGTCTGCTTCTCTTTTCTCCCTTTCCTTCGGGATGGGTCGCTCTCCCACTGGGACAGGCACAGGTCTCTCTCTCTTCAACGGTTTGGAATAGACCGCCTCTCCCTCTCCTTGCTCTCCCTCTGCTCTCTCAGAGTGTGCGTCGGATTGTGTCGGGGCGTGTGTGTCGGGGTGCCCGAGGTGCGTTTTGTGCAGGCTGGCCAGGATGCGTCTCCGGTGTCCTGGCAGGGTGATTCCCATCCTCTCCAGCTGATCTGGCGTCAGATTCCGACATTCTCGTAACGTGGCCAGCCCGGCATCTCGGAACGCCTCGGAATACTGTTCTAGACGAAGTACACACAGCCAGTCCCACACAGATACACATAAGTCGGACTGCGACATGATTTGTGTGTGTGAGTGCAGCATGTGTGAGTGTATGTCCACGTGCGCAGAGAGAATTCAGACTTCAGATCATGGCTCACACAACCTGTGGAAGAGAGAACATGAATACGTACATAAGTAATGCTGGGAACCAATGAAGGAGAAGGATGTTATTGATCAGATATCATTACCATATTAAACTTCATTCTCTCAGATTAGAATTCCTATTCTAGGATACTTTCTGCATTTGTGACCTGGATTTTAATTTTTTTTTTTTTTTTTTACATATGGGCTATTTACTACCTTAATAGTTTAATAGTTCAGTGATGCTATATAGTAGGCTAAATAGGAGAAAATTGTGTGACAGACTAACAACGTCAGTGATTGTGTGTAGGGATGCAACAGTGTGAGATTTTGATAAAAAAAAAAAAAGATAAAGATTATTATGTGGTGATTTCATTTTTACAAAACTATGGATGGGGAAAATCAAAAGAGAATTCTATACATTTTTACTGTATTTTATTGTCATAAAATATCGTTTGGTTCTGCAAAGAAAACATGTACTACTATATTGAAAACATATTGCTGAATTAAGGCGCTTTTTGGTGGATATAAGGCTGGGATGTTGTCTCATCTCTGTGAGCTAATGTAACCCCCACACAAACAATATGATTCATTCTCATGAGAAGTTCGACAGGCACAATGTCAATGTCAAAGCTTCTAAAATGCTTACAGCTATAAATCACTGTATCCCTAATTGTGTGCGATTCTATTGATCCCCAATTGAAAATTCTCTTTTCGATTGCCCTCCTCCATGGGAGTACAGAGCGCAGGTTCGGCTACAGTGCAGCGCCCCTGGAGCTGGTGGGGACTGAGTGTCGTGCTCAAGGACACTTCAGCAGGGCAGATGCTTGCCAACAGTGGGGAGTGAACCCAGGTCCTCCCTACTCACTATGCCACCCTTCAGCCCCTAAACTGGGATTCAAAGCCATGCAGTCACATTACATGACTACTTTCCCTGGCAATCATACTAGTCTACCCCATGTCTTTCTGTTACTGTAACTGGACCAAATGCTAAAAGATGGCACCTAAATTAATCATAGATATTCGTATAGTGCGATTTTATGTTTTCAATTCAGCCAAAGTAATTCAGCCATACTGTCTGTTATGTTTTCAATTCCCCTGAAAGTTTCAGTGTGGTATATCCAGCACTTCCATAATGCGTAACCAATCACAACCTTTGAATGTCCATCATGCACCCATGTGACCAAAATGAAAGTTTAGATGAAGAACCAGGTAGCTCCGGTGGGAGACAAAGAGAGAAACCTTACATAGACAATCTTTGGAAAAACGGAGCGATGAGCGAAGTGGAAAAGTATGGATCAGCCCAAAGGTGGAGAGGGAAATCCTTCTCTGAACGTGAAAACATTGTTTTAGTTCCTAAAAATGGTATTGGTATTTTCCTGAGACAAATAATTGGGATTAATAATTGGGATCAAAATATTTAGGCTAGTTAAATAATTGGTATTTTGCCATGCAAGTTACCTACTCTATTCATTCTTATGGTTTAGAGACCATAATAAATAGGCTACTGTTTGTGTGTTGGATGGTGACATTAGCCAATTGCTGGAATGGTATGAGTCCAAGTGGTGGCCATCTTTATGCACTTGGCCCACTGACTCTCACCAGCAGGGTGCATGTGCTTTATCTGTCTTTATGTGTCTATCTCTCTGCTTCTCCCTGCCTACAGTAAATTATGTGTGATAAGATGCACTGTTAGGGAGGACTCTCCCCTCTGTAAAAGAGGAAGTTCTGTAAATGACTTGACAGCAAGATCTCTTGACAGTTTGGTCATTTTGATCAGCACAGCCCTTTTCAACAGAGCTTGTACTCCATCTTGGCTTTATACACAGCTTGAACACACACAACAAGAACAAAAAAACAATCTGGACCTGTGTTCACAAACGTAAGACTGGTGCTTATAGAGAATACTGAGCTAAGATCACTGCTCAGGTCAGACGACCACGTTAAATTTCAGTATAATTTAAGTCAGATCTGCACTACTATTCTAAGATATGTTGATTTTCAGCTCTATATGACTAGTATCTCAGTGCTGAATAAACATGAAAACATGTCAGATATACACAGTGTTATTAATACATATGTAGTACATATAACTTCAGGAGTATTGAGCACACACTCACTACTGTAACACTGTCACGAAACTATGTAAGGAAGTGTAACTGACACAACAAGCATTAGCACACACATGCTTGTTCACACTGACTCAATTATCACACACACTTGAATGTGGGGTAAGGGTGGATTCAAAATCAGCTTCCCTCACAATTTCCCCATCTCCTACTTTTAGTCATCTCTTAGCATTTAAAAAGGTCCCATATTATACACTTTACGTGTAGGCTATTAGTTTTCTAATGCAGTAGGCTATGTGTTGTGAAATGAAGTTCTCACATGCTGAACAGTCACACATTGGGCTCTGATTAGCAGTCATAGGACAGTACCAGCTCCCCTGATTTACATGATGCAAACCTGCCTGATTGTAGGCAATAGCTTAGGAAAGCGTGCCGAACAAGGACACAAGTCCAGTTGTAACGCATAAACTGGAGCTATTACGAAAATGTCTGTAAAAATTATATTTTCTATATATATATTATATATATATTATATATATATTATATATTAATAATTTTGCATTAAATTTGTATCTGAAAGTGTTGAAAGTGAGCTAATTACTGTAAAAATTATTAGTCATATACTCACTGCATATAGGCTATATACAAAAAGGAAAATTTGAATTCCTATAATACAGCCCTCTTAACTTTGCTCAATTTGCCTCATACATTTGGCCACAGGAAGAGCTGCTGGTTTCCAACACAGTGCCACCAACACTGATCACATACTTGGTCTTTCCCCAACACACACACACACACTTACTTTACCAGTTATCTACTCATGAAGAAACTTCACATTTCTTCAACTTGGTTATTTTATTAACTATGGATGCTAGGGAAATGACTAAATGAAAAACTTTGTTTGGCAACAATTTAGCCAAATATATTACACTAATATTCCTCACCACACTGCTTGAAACTACTGCTACAGCTAGATACTTTTACCTGAAAACTGCTGACACAGTTTACACTATGATCACAACCACTAAATGTCACACTCATTGCCCTCTACAGATCTGCTTCATTGGGGCCGAATTTCAACTAATGGGAAACTGTAATTTAACAGAGGCACATCAAGACACAAAATTAAGTCATTTGCTTGAATTAAGTTATTTTTCTTCATAAAGACAGATTGACAGCCACTATTCAAGTTAAGGTAATTGGTCTGTTTAAGGCTGGTTAAAATAGTCTAACTAATCCTATTAATGGCATTGGCAATGATATTAGTTGGCTTACTTTGAGCATCTGGTTATCAAGACCCCCACTATACTGTCTGATCTTTAAATGTCATACAAAACAGTTTAAAGTGCACTGTTGCAATGAGTTAAAGTTTTCATGAAACTATTGTCATTGTGTTAACATGGTTAGCATGCAGGCAAATAAAGACTTCATTACAATATAACAACAAAAGCAGACTGTCTGTTATTTCACTTCATATTCATAATCTTCTTTCAATTAAATCTATAGTAGGCTACACTGCCACATTAGTTGTCTGCTTAGGAACAAAAAAGTATTTTTAGAAACCGTACTTTAATCTGGATTCATTAGGGGACTGGAAATTAGAAGTTGTGGAGTTCGAGCACCCACTCTCTATTCCACGAAACAATACCCCAAGAAATAATATGCACGTGTGTGTGTGTGTGTGTGTGTGTTGAAATAAGTGCAATTCATTTCCTGTCAAATGTTTCCTCTAACAGGTCAGAGACCACAGGGCACAAGGACAGTCTGAATCTCTCTCTCTCTCTCTCTCTCTCTCTGATCAAATGCAGTTCCTATTTTTTAATACAGCAACAGCAAACGCTTTACTAGATGAAATATAGTCTGATTGCTGTTCAGTCATCATTGGACAGTTACTCGCAGACTGCACGCACACAGAGTGGAAAAAATGACATCTGAATTGATAAAAATACACACACACACACACACACACACACACACACACACACACACACACACACACACACACACACACACACACACACACACACACACACACACACACACACACACACACACACACACACACACACACACACACACACACACACACACACACACACACACACAAGGCTGATTAAGGGTTTTTTTCTATTCCAAAGTGCTGAAGTAAAAATTTGTTCTTGGTCAAAGATGCTGAGGCCTGTCAGTTGACTCTGTGTGTGTGCGTGTGTGTGTGTTGCTGTGAGTGTCTTTTAATATGTGTGCAAGTGCGCTACAGAAAGATAATAAGACAGAGGAGGAAAGAGAGAGAAACATTGAGAACTAAAAGAGTGTGGCAAGGTAATGGAGAACATAAAAGACACAGGGTAAGAGTGTGTAACAAATGGAAAAAAACAGTTCCGTTTGAAATACACTCAGTGTACAAAACATTAAACACACTGATGTCACACCCCACTAATACCCCCTTTTGCGCAATCTTCGTTTCCTCCCTTTTCATCTATATCTCTCCCCAGTGACTGAAGTTGGATGTAACAGGTGAAATCAACAAAGGAATCGTAGTTTTCACCTGGATATTCACCTTGTAAGTCTATTTCATGGAGAGAGCAGGTGTTCCGCACATTTTATACGCTCGGTGTAGTCGTTCTGCAACTGCTGACTCCCTTTTTTCCAGCCCTTTTTTTCCATTTTCTGCAGTGTCAGACCAGCATTTTGCTCTCTAGTCGTTTCGATTCATTTATCTCCCCACTCTCTCCATCTCTAACTCTCGCTCTCCCTCCCTCCTCCATCCCCCCTCCTCTCAGAAGGCTGCCAATAACAGGGTCTCTGTGTTGCCTTAACAATGGAGCATTCTGTTGCCTAGGCGAGCACACACACACACACACACACACACACACACACACACACACTGACAAGAGGGAAGGAAACGCATGGTGGGGGCCAGCTCTTCGAGTCTGGTCACACACTCTAATACAAGTATTCACCTAAGGATATTGTTCTCAGAGGTGTAGGTATTTCAGGCCTTATATCCCCTTTCAATTACACACATACACACACACACACACACACACACACACACAGAGCCAGGATGTTGCATTTTGTTTACACTGATCAGTGCTGGCTGCAGTCAGACTCAACTCTACCTAATGTCAATGCCCTCACTCTCAAAGTCCACCATTACCCTTCTCTCTCACCCTGTGTCTTTTCACTCACTTTCTTCTCTTTGTCTCTCTGCATCTGTCTCTCTGTCTGTCTCCATCTCTCTCTTTCTGTCTCCCTACCTCTCCAATTAAGTTCAGTGACTGCTAAGATGAACACTACCACAGTACCAAAATGCAACAGGAAATATTTAGGCTACTATCAAACACTATGTGTTTGTTTCCAGCACATGCCTAAAGACCACTGCATAGTCTCTCTTTCTGTCTCTCACCACATGTAACACATTGTTGTGACACCAAAGCAACAGTTCAGCACATTATTCACACCAGAGACGTATGGCCAGCCTCGCCTCCTGCTCTCCCTCTTGCATACACTCACACATTATGACACCATGTCTGATACATGACAAAAAGAATATGTCTACGTGTGTGTGTGAAAGAGAGACTTCCGTTAGTGAATATGCAGCAACATATGGATCATCACGTAAGAATATAAGTCACCAGGCTAAAAAGTTACGATAAAGCTATATTGTCAGGTCGTGGTCTGAAAAATAAAATTCATAACATTAGGGACAACAGTATAGTTCATGCTAATGTGATAATGTGGCTTTATCCAGCCATGTTATGCCACTGTGTTTGTTACCACATTTGTACTTTTTTTGGACCAGAAAAACCCTGATCCTTGTAGTTATTAGCCTTGTTTTTTGTCCCTTACTCATTACTAGGTTATTTGTTACCATGGGGATTCATGATTGTGAACTTTACTCTAATTCTACTGTCTGCAGGAGTCTTCAGCTACTTTCTTGTGGAGGATATATCACCTAAATGCAGATATTGCTGGATGACCAGGAGTGTGTACGTGATAATATAAACTACACTGACTGTACAAAATATCAGGAGGTGTAGATGAGCACAAGTTTGGTTCTTAAGCCTTAAGATAATTGAGACATGAATTGTCTGAATTGTACGATCATGACTGTGAAGTGTTTCTGACATTACCGAACATACTATGCCAATCAGGCTTGCCATCTTTACATCACGACGAAGAAAAAGGAAAGGGGAAATAAGTCTCTGACTTTAACTTGGGGTCCTGGATTATTTAATTTATGTTAAACTTATATTTGTCAAATACAGGGTGGTGATGAGAATGACGATGATGACCTTTAACTGGGTTTACTGGCCTGCAGATGTTGTGATGATTGTTAGGATGGTGATTTTGATGATGCGGATTATACTGATGTGTCCTAGCTGTACGTAACACTACAAGGCCGCTATGGTACAAGCTACTGTAATTAAAGGACCCTTGCAAGCTAAGTTTACCCTTATTTATTGCACCTAATGGTATGTACTAACCTCTCTCATATGTTTTTTTTGTCTGTCTATGTGACAAATGCTCAATATTAAAGATCTCTATTCTCCATACTCTGCAGTCTTGGGCAAAGCTCAGACATCTACAACAAGTTACAATTTTCCTTTTACACACCTCACACAGAGGTTAAACTGAAACTGAGAGACTTCCTCCTTAACTAGACTTCCTCCTTGACTACAAGTTTTCCAATAGAGATTTTCTCATTTCTAGATGAACAGAATAAATTGAGAATCTTGACGGTGTGTGAAGCAGTTAATGCCACCCAGTACGTCTTTGTGTGGCACTGCCTGAGATGATGAGTTAAAAAAATAAATAATAATAATTTTGCATCAGCATAACTCCACTACTACAATTTCTTGTGCATCTTTTACTGCATTTTCTATTCTACTATACTATCTATAGTATATTCTTCTATAGTTAGCATTTACATTAAGAGGCAGAGAGAGAGAGTGCGCACAGGAAGACTAGCCTAACTCTCATATCATGTCAAAATGTCAGTACAATAAGCAAGAAGTGAAATTCTCCGTCAGAGGACATTCCACTGACTTCCATTCATTCTCGCCGCTACCCCTAACTACAGAATACCCTTACCTTATCATCAACCTAATCCCTTAACCTTTTCAAAGTCACCTATAAAACACCCTGCTTTTGAGGGATTTTCCTCAGATTTCTATCAAGGTGTTGTCTTCATAAGAATAGCTGCACAAAAAAACACACACACCAGCACACCCACGAGGGACATGACTCATACGCCCACCACCATACACACTGCTGCTTTCAGCCCACTTTCAATTAGAAGTGAATAGTGACTCAGACCTGCCAGTAAAGAAATGTGTACTGACAATCTCCTCTAGTGTGTGTGCACTCGAATCCCCCCATTCAGGGTGCAATATTTCACAGGAGGATGTTTCTACGTTTACCATGGCAACCCACTACAAACTATCACATTTAACCTAGGACACATCCCATAATAAGTCTACAAATAGAGCTG
Source organism: Centroberyx affinis (assembly GCF_046629955.1). Classification (NCBI taxonomy): domain Eukaryota; kingdom Metazoa; phylum Chordata; class Actinopteri; order Beryciformes; family Berycidae; genus Centroberyx; species Centroberyx affinis. The sequence goes on along the minus strand of NW_027279096.1, from coordinate 210,183 downwards.
AACCTATGGGTGAACCCCTAGGCCTACATCAAAAAACAATCTTTTGACACTGATGGGTATGGAACTTCTTTAGGTCTCCCAGGGTCACGATATTTTCTTCACATGGCGGTGGACAACGTCAGCTGTCATTACTGTACGTCCAAACTGTTCACACCACATATAAGAGAATAGGTTTGGCCCTGCCCATGCTGTGTTTTCTGTCTCCTTCTCATTTGCTGCCTCTCTGCACCAATGTGTCTTAAGCTATGGGTCGGGACCCAAAATGGGTCACTGACATTTTTCCTGTGGATCTGTGCACGCATGGAATCAGGGTAATGCTACATGCACTTGTTTTGGCTGAAAAGGTTGAAAAATATAATGTGCCAAAGACTAATCTATAAGCTAGAAGAGGGAGGGCTGCCCACTCCACTGAAAGATTTTTTTTTTCCTTTGAGTCCTCGTCATCAATCCAATCTCATTTTGACAAGAAGCACAAACTCATCACCAAACTACATTCTCTCTCATACTCTCATGAAAATTTAGAGGATCTTGATGCAGAATTTATGACTACAACATAAGTCAATATAGTCACAGCCTCTGGTTAGGATTTCTCCCACAACTGCGCTCGTCATTGGGCTCCGTGATTTATAAGCTTTATCATGACTGCAGTCCAGACTGCTCCATGTGTCCTCTGAATCAGTGAGTTCCTCCTCCTCTCAGCTCATTATGGAGTGACTCAGTGGCGAGTAATCATGTGAGTGTATGAGAAAAAGAGAGGGAGACAGAGAGAGAGAGAGGGAGAGAGAGAGAGAGAGAGGATAGAAAAGAGAGGTCAATAGGCAGTATAATGTTTAAGGCCTGAAGCAAGGACAAAGAACTTTGGTTATAACTTGACAAAAATCTCCTGTGTCAGTCCGTCCAAGGAGTCAACAGGGATGAAGAAGTCAGATAAGCTCACATCCCTGGTGGAAATACCATCCTTAATCTTACTCAGCAGTGTGAATCTGAATTGGCTCAACAGGTAGCGTGGTTGTCTATTATACTGGTAGACACAAGAACCGTGGTTTCAAGACTAGAGAGAGGAGGCTATAGTACTTGCCAGGATGACTGGCATCCTGTAACACAAGAGTATGTAGCAGCCCAGTGTCCACTTAAGGGTTCAGTCGGGGCCTTACTCATTAGTTGTTTCCACTACAGCACAAAACAGGGCCAGTAGGCGCGAACTCCTTAATAGTCCTATTTATGTAACTCCCTTTCACCCAGAACATTTCTGTGGTACTTTTTTGTCTTGCTGCCAGCAGTGATGAGTTGGTAGCTCTTCAAATAAACAAACAGGGTTTTTGATCCATGCTCTAAAAGCATTCACTTGGCCCTGCCAAGTCCTACACCCTGCTCAAGATCTCTGGTAAAGACAATGATGATAAAACCATCAAGTTTCCTTGACAACGTTACAGAGTTTTTGTGACCGTGGGACCTGTGCTGTGCAGCTGAAGAATTTCTGTTTGCTCAGACCAGCCACATTATTTTTATTGTTCTTGAGCGCTGCTACTATGCCAGCCCATTGACTCGTTTACTGACGCAACTCTTGACTAAATCTTGCTTCTACCAGAATAACTTTTAGGGTCTGCTGAGCAGACTAATCAAGCAAAATGTACCCTATTTTTAGGGGTCTAACCTACAAGCCCAAAATGTTACTCTACAGCTCTACTCCACACATACTAGTTACATTAGTAGCCTGCTAAAAGAGGAAACAACTGCAGAAAAGAAAAAAACATTCACACTATCACAGTTTCCACTGATGCTGATCTCTCTCTCTCTCACACACACACACACACACACACAGCATCATTCAGGGGATTCATTATTGATCACTACCCATCACTCATCCCTATCACCTTCTATGAACGTAGCCCATCAGTAAGTATAGCCATGGATTGGTTAAACGGTCAGGGCAAAAGGAGAGAGTAATGTGGGTGAAAACAACAACCTTCATTATAAATTTGTGGGTTTGTGTGATCGACATGGTCTTTGTTAGGCTTCCTGAAGTAGGCAATCTCGAAAAATTATCTCCTTAAAAATGACCACCTGTCAAAAGTCCACCTGCTAACAGCCAGTTCACAAATCATGATGTGAGAATAATCTCTTAGGTTTCTTCAGACAGGCGGGGACGAGTAAAGTAATCAATTCAGTTCAGAAAAATCACAATTTAATGGTCAAATCATCCGTGACACCCGATTAAAAACACTGAATTCCTGTGGGGATAAACAACCCCGTCGGCAGTCCATTTCCATTCTCCTTTAGCTAGTCAGCGGAGAAAGAAAGAGCAGCCTGTAGCAGCTGAGAAAAACAACGAAACACAACATTTAACCGATTGAAAGCCGATAATGATATCCTCCTCCTCATTTATGCTACATTAGTTTACTAAAAGCAGAACCGGACTCGACGGTTGATTCCGAAAAATATTTCCTATTTTGTGAACAACGCTGGTGAGTTTTTTTATTCTCAACGCAACAGGTCAAAGTAACGGTCGTTGCATGAAAGTTAACGTTATGTAACCTAGGCAACAACTTTCTATAAACTTTCTCTAAATTTCTCTAAACTAAACTGTGTTTGTTATGGTATTAGTTTTTAGTCATTCTTATTAGTTGCTCAGGTTTAATGAGGTTTCTCTCGAAAAGAGCTTCAAAATCTTTCAGTTTCCTTACCTTTTCGATTCTTTGCAGCTGTCCGAGTCACCGGGTAGCGCAGTTTTGTGTTTGAATTGGAATTACTGTTGACAACTCCGACGCGAGCTGGCGGATAACATTTTTCTCACGCCTGAAAAGCAGCAGCAAGAAGTCGGTAGGCTACATATACACAACAACCAGTGTCATGCCAAACAGAGTAAACATATTACTTCCTGCCACAACTTTCAAAATAAATCGACGTTCATCTGTTGCAGCGTTTTATTTTGAAGGCTGGAACCACCTTATTCCCGGCCTTGCTCTGGCTGTCTCAGGATGACTTGACGCAGCTAAATACACACAAATCCTCTAAAAAACTTCCGTACGGCCGTCCGTCATGTGACCACTGCAATAGCGAAGAGTCCAGTCTGGTTTCATGATCACTCACCAGTTACTTAACTATTCACTCATTTCTTACTTCTTACCAAAAGGAGATTTGGCTATAGCCTAGTAGCCTAATCCTACAGTAAATTTAGTAAATGATGTTACACAACTATCACAATTACAAGTCTTTAAAGGAAGATTATAGGAATATTATAGTACTACAAAAGGAGATAAAAAAAATAAATAAAAAAATACCAGAAAAAGTAATAAACAAGTAAGAAACTCAGTACCACAAACACACTATAAGTCACTATATGGATATTATAAGAATATGCCTACTAAAGTAGTTTTTCGTTAGAGTCAAATCACTACACAGATCACTCACTCAGAAACGTTATCTTACTATACTGAACTAGTAAGCAAATAAGCTTATTGGGAAACCAGCTAGCAATTCAGACATGGCAGTGCTTCCCAAAGTGGGTTTCCAGGGACCATCAGGGGTCCTTGCGGGGCTTCCAGGGAGGAAAAGGTTAATTTTACTAGTACTTAATTCATTTGAAGTTAGGCCAGTGATATAAGCATGTCTATTCTGATCAGAGGTTTCATTCTCCCCACTGTAAACTCTCCACCTACAGTACAGTTGTCTGTACTAATTCATATCCAAACATATCAAACAGAGGTCTGTGGCCTAATGTGAACCCATCTGGGCGGCCATAGAATGAAAAAGTGTGGAAACCTGCTCTATACCATTAATACCTGGAATTATAAATAATAATCTTGGAAACAATCTATAGCGAGCACTGTGTGACCATGAATAGAAATAATTTCAAATACATATATATGTATATATGTATATATATATATATGTGTGTGTGTGTATATATATATATATATATATATATATATATGTGTATGTGTGTATTGATGTGCATGCAAATAGGTATAAAACCCAGCTGTAAGGTCCCATGGGAACCACAAGAGGGCAACCAATGACCATGAAGAGCCTTATGGGGGGAGTATGAAGGAGAGAAAGAGAGAGGGAGCGAGCAAGCAAGAGAGAAAGAGAGAGAGAGAGAGAGAGAGAGAGAGAGAGAGAGAGCAACAATGCAAAAAAAAAAGCATGGAGAAATTATGGAGGGAAAACAGCAACACACAAGTCTTCATTAGAGTAGCATGGGAGTGCTGCATCCAAAAATACCTTAAAAATACCTTAAAAAGATCAGTTTTATTGCATTTCAGCTGCTGTGGAGAGAGGCAGGAACGATGAGAGCAAGTGAGAGAGAAGGAAGTTGGCGTGTATGAAAAGTTGTGAGCAACACCAAATTCAAACCCACATCTTCACAAGCACACGGCACATGCCACAGTCTGCCAGGAGATCCCAAACGTAACAAAAACGTTTGAGAGCTAAAGATATCCAGCTCATGTGACACATCTGTTTTGCATGGATAAGAAGGTCATCTTTATTACTGTGCTCTCTTTCAGCCCTTTGTTGTTCATTCACTATGTGCTCAGAAGGCCAAAGGGGAAATACTGTCATTATTTTTTGCCTGTGTGCATGTGTGTTTTCACGGTGTGTGCGTGTGTGTATGTGTGCGTAATGTTCCCTCATGATGTACACAGGGGCCCAAAGGACCAAACGCACAATATTTCAGCCTGCAGGAGCCTGAATGAACAATACATTGACACACTGACAACTCAGTGACTCTGCAGCGTGTTACTCAGTGTTCGACTAACCTGGGGCAAGAATAGGGGGAATGAACAGACCAAGAAGATTAGCAGGAGGAAAGGAAGAGGGATGAAGAGAGTGAAAAAGGAGAGGAGATGAGAGGTGGCAGAGAGAGGAATGTGGAGAAGAAAGGTGGTGAAAGGAGCAGGGAGTGGTGGGGAGAGGAGAGGAAAAGATGGAGAAAGATGCAGGAGAGGGGGAGGAGGAGAGGACTGAAAGAGAGGAAATTGAGTAGAAAAGGAGAGCAAGAGCATTAGATGGAGAAGCTAGAGACAACGGGGGGGCAAGGAGGGGGAGAAGCGATGAGATGGGAAAACCACGAAGGAGAACAAATGGATGGAGATTACAGAAACAAGGAGGAGAGGAACAGAGAAGAGTGGCGGAGGGAGAGGAGAGACAGAGAAGAGGGGAATGGGAGGAGAGGAGAGGATTGAGACGAGAAGAGTGGAGGATAGGACATGAGAAAGGGAAAGAGAAAGAGGAGAGGAGAGAGAGTGGGAGATGAAGGGATGGGAACAGAGAAGAGGGAGACAGCAGATGATAATGGGACAGAAACAGAGGAGGGGGGGAAACACAAGAGATGGAGGGAGAGGGAGAAGAGAGGAGGAGGGGTGGTGATGAGTCATCACCAGTCTATCAGCCCTGGTGGGCCGGGTTGCTGTGGGGGCAGCAGTGTGACACATGTGCACACACACACGCACAAACAGGGAAGCTCGCCGTCACGCTGCTTCTATGTCTCCTCCTGCTGTGGAGGCGGGTGGAAAACAATGCAGGGATGCCACCGGGATACACAGTTCACAGCACACCCACTTACGCACATTCAACCCTCCCTCTTACACACACACACACACACACACACACACACACAAACACAAACACATCAGGATGATGGCCGAGTGTGTGAGCGAGAAGCCTCATTAAGAAGCTGAGGATGGATGGCTGACTACATACAAGGGCAGAGGGATAAACAGTCAATAAGGCTGGAGGGAAGGAGGGAGAAAGGGAGAGGACACCGGAGCTGGATACCTCATGTCTTCTTCTATCTCTCTCACACACACATGTTCTTTCCTTTAATATTGTATTCATATCATTTATACTTTATTAGATAGCACATATGCAGATGCAGATGATGTAAAAAGATGGGACAGAGAGAGGGGATGACATGCAAGAAAGATCGCAAACCATGAGGTTGCCCGTACTGCTTGTATTTACTCAGGCATAGATGTGTCTAGCCACACACACACACACACACACACACACACATGCAACTACACACACATACTACAAAATACCTTCATGGGCAATAGAAACATTTTTTCAGCTCATGTGTCCAACATGCTGTAAGTTTAAAGTCCTCAGCCACACAGCATGCCATATTACTGTTTCTGTTATGTGTGTGTGTGTGTGTGTGTGTGTGTGTGTGTGTGTGTGTCTGTGTCATGCAACACGGTGTCATGTCAACAGAAATTGTAGCCCTTGTACATATGGTGCATGTACACATGTACAGTGCACACACAATCTAATCCTACATGGGGAAGATGGGGGCGGACACCCTGCAATAAGTCACTTCCTCTGTGACATGCAGGCTCTCATCTCTCTGTGTCTCTCTTTGGTGCTGAGTCGATCCTAGAGTTGCCATGCCAACAGATTGGGGGGAATCCTAGTTCTGATCTAGGCCACAGCGCACACATATATACACAAGCGTGTGAGTGCATATATGCATGCACACACGCTTGCCTGTGTCTGAAAAATAGTTTATCAATAGTTTATATCCCAAGGGTGTGTCTCTGCTCTGATCATGGTAGTGCAGGTTTAGATTTTATGGTTGTGTGTGTGTGTGTGTGTGTGTGTGTGTGTGTGTGTGTGTGTGTGTGTGTGTGTGTGTTTTTGACTGAAAGAATGTGTGAATGAGACCAGATCAACCAGTTAATCAGGTCAATGATTTGTTAAACCTTTTTCAGCAGCAGCACAAGCACACGGATCTGCAGGAAATGTCACAGACACACACACACACACACACACGCAAAGGCACCAACACACACAGAAATAAAAAATGACTCGGATCACTGGTGAAATTTGAAAACCTTTGTAGGAATCTGTATTTAATTTTCAAACTCTACATACATTCATACATCTCTAGAGTAGAGGAGCAGACAGTACGTGTGAATGTGAGTGTATGAAATGTGTGTGTGTGTGTGTGTGTGTGTTCCAGCTGCCTTCTGCACACCTGCATATTTATTATGTGCTAACAAAGGGAAACGTGATCCAGACACATAATGAACGACAGAGAAACAACAGGGGCAGAAAGACACAATGAGACTGTGTGTGTGTGTGTGTGTGTTTGTATGCATGTCTGTATGCATCGTGTGTGTCTGTATGTGTACACAGGTACGTATCTGTATCTGTGCATATACTGTATGTGGGGTTACAATGAGAAGTTGACTAGTCAATGCTCCCACTAGTTAAACCACTTGGCGACACTGTTCAGAATTCGAATAACTTTCAGCTACATGACTATTGTATAATTTTGAGATCCAACGTTCACATTTTGGCATAAGTTTCGGACAGCGGGATGGGCGCTGTCCGAGGTTTTACTTTCAGCATCACCTTAGCCTGTAAACATTTAAACAAATCTGTAGTTACTGAAAGGATATTTTGCAGGGAATTTGTTTATTCAACTCTCTCCTGTAAAATGCTGTACTTATCAAGTCAATAAACTGAATTTTGAGATATTCATTTGAAGACAGAAACAATGAAAACAGTGGCACCATTCAATCCTGCATAGGCCCACATTATGAAACTTCACTACATTGTATTCCATCTATCAACATGAAAAACTGTATTTACAAAACATTACAGCTCCTGTGACTAGTCAACATTTCATCGACTACTTTGAATATTTTATTGTGTTGTAAAATTCAGTAGTCATGCAGCCCCTTGTGATCTCTGAATACATCTGTGTGGACGTGTCAAGTATGAGTTTGTCTGTGTGCATGAATGTGCACGGAAACATGTGCCTGTTAGTGTGCCTGCATGTGTATGTGCATCTCTCTGTGTGTGTATGTATGTGTGTATGTGTACACGCCTATGTGTGGATATGGATGTGTATCAGGCATGCATGTATCCCTGCATTACTGTATGTGTATGTGTGTGTGTATGGACACGTGACTGTTTGCATGTGTGTGTGTGTGTCTGTGTGAACGCTAGTCACTGTCTCTCTCTCTCTCCTGGGCCTCGGCCAGGCAGCTCTCATCAATATTCTCCAGGCTCTCTGCATGCTGGATGCTGAGATCAGACAGCGGGATGCTGGGTAATGTAGTCTGTTCAGGGTAGAGCCAGGGCTTTAAGCCGGGGTTGTGTCTCTGCTTCCACTCTGAATACTTCACACACGCTTTGTTGATCTTCTTCATCGCCTAGAGAGAGAGAAAGGGAGGGGAGAGAGAACAAATGAGAAAGACAACATATCCATTCATTTTTATAGATCGGTATTGATCCTCATTAACTTAATCAACTTCGTCACTCTAACACAAATGAGGGGATGGGATCGATTGTCAAAGATAATATTATTTGTACTTGAATGCTTTGCCAATATTTATTCTTTGTAAACATTCATGCAAATGAAGCACACAGAGTTGAACTGAATCAAGAATGACAGAGAGAGAGAAGGAGAGAAAAAAGATAGAATGAGAGAAACAACAGCATATAGATGTAGAGCGAGGTGGGAGTCAGAGGGAAATAGCAATACAGACAAGATAAGGAGAGATGAGGATGGAAGAGCAGACGGGAGGGAACGAGCAAGAGGGAAACAGGGAAAGAAAGAGAGTGAGAGACGGAGATAGAGAGACAGATAGGCACACAGGAGACGGCCAGAGAGAGAGAGAGAGATGGAGGTAGAGAGGGAGATACTGTGAACTAATTCTGTGTGAAAACTAGTGAACAGAGAAATTAAAGCCCTCTCCAGATGTCAGAAGTTTTACTTGGGTTGTCAGTGAAATGCCAGCAATTTCCCAATGCCTGTCATTGTAGAGGTCCTTCAAACGGTTTTCACTGTACCAGGGGTGCCAGGGCAATTAAATTAACTCATCAATCATTTGTGTATATAATTACACAAACCCCTTATTCAAAAATATGATTACTGATTCACAAAGTTAAATCAAACTGTTATACCTCAAGGTATAGTGTAGCTTCAATTATGAACAACTGGAAATAAAACATCTCAGAAAAACTTGGATGTAGTATTTCCTGGATTTATTAGCTGAGGGAAATCATTGGCACGGTCGTTTTCAATCAGATAATAAATACTACTATCAGTGGTATGTCTGATGATATTACTAATGCCATCTGGAGAGAGTTAAGTGCATGAAAGACTTGGCATTAAAGTACAGACACGGTGCAATTAAATCATCTCTGTGTTAGACAAAATGTTATTGCATGTGTCTGTGTGTCTTTGTGTGTCTCTAAGCTGCTATTTTTAGACACAATCATCAAGGGATTCCTCCATCCCAGGGTGCTCCTCAGAGATTTTTTGCCCTATTTCAACACACAGACAGACAGACACACACACACACACACACACACACACACACACACACACACACACACACACACACACACACACACACACAAATCTACGTTTCTGGAATGTGTAGGAGAGATCATACATTATACATTGGTATAAGCTCTGCATATTCCCCATCTTGACAGGCACTGTGCTGGCTGTGACCTTGATGCATGAAACACTAACTAACACACACACACTCTCTAACACAACACTTCTTCACAAAAGTGGGTCCGTCAGACTGTCTGTGTTAACAGTCTGCAATTGACTTACTTTAGGAGCAAGAAATTGGGAAGACTTGTTGACAACCCACTTGGGCAGTGAACCTGCAAAGAGAGAGAGATAGAGAGAGCAGAGCGAGACAGAGAGGGAACGAGCATGACAGAAATAGAGTGAGATAGAGTGAGAGAGAGAGAGAGAGAGAGAGAGAGGGGGGGGGAACAGAGAGAAAGAGAAAGAGAAAGAGGAAGAGGATGCAAAAGAGAGGGATTTAGAATCGCCTTTATTGCATGTCATGTCATCCAGGATCAAAGTCAAGCTTTGTAACTTGCTGCTCTTTGCAAACATCTGTCTCATACGTACGTGCACACGCGCACGCGCACACACATCAAAAGGGGTGATGTAACAGATTAACACAAATCAGCACTTCCATGCAAGAGATTGACAGTAAAGAGGGGTGAGAGAGAGAGGGGGGGGATATAGAGAGAATGAGAGGAAAGGATTAATGGACAGAAAAAGAAAGGAAGAAAAAAGTAAGAAAGAGAGGGGAGCAAAAGAAGAGGAACAGAGATTGAGGGACAGAGAGAGAGTCAGGGGGAGATAAATACACTCTGTCCTTCATATAGTTACTATGGCGACTCCTTTTGAAATAAAGCCAGGAGAATGAATCATTAATTTTCAGCACACATTAACCACCTGTGTGTGTGTGTGTGTGTGTGTGTGTGTGTGTGTGTGCGTGTGTGTGTGTGTGCGTGTGTGTGTGTACTTTTATTCATATGTTACTTCATGCGTATGTCCTTGTGCGTTAGTGTTTGCATTACTGCCTGTGCCTGTGAGTACGCACGCCATTATGGGCCTACCATGAGGGCATGTGCGTGACGTCTGTGTGTGTGTGTGTGTGTGTGTGTGTGTGTGTGTGTGTGAGTGAGTGTGTATTAGTTACCTCGTGGGTCTACCTGGGCCAAGTAGGTGAGGGTACAGTGGTTGGGTCCCTGGCTCTGGATCATGTAGCCAGTCTGAATGGACACAGCTCGCACCATGTCCTTCTTAGGAGGGTATTTCTGCAAGGAGAACACACATACACACACACACACACACACACATTCTTGTTATCATCATCATTACTCTATGTGTGTCCACCAACAACTCACTCATTGTAAGTTGTTCTGGATAATAAATGTGTCAATGTAAATGACTTGCATTCATTCCTACTAAAATAAACCCTTATCACCATATGCACTCACCTGCAAACATACATGCACCCACGTACAGAGACATGCAGAGACACACAGAAGTCATTGTTCTGTATCAGGTGCATGTGTATAAAGTCCGAAGGGTAAGTGCTGGGACTCTGAGATCAAGTTGTTTTTTGCTGGTGTCAAAGCTAACAATCAAAAGTGAGCGGGTATAGCCTGGTTTTCTGCTTCGTACTCATCTCTCTGATGTGAAATCCACACTAATCCACACACTGCAGATAAAGGGCCAAATTTAGCTCACTATCCCAAAGCTTACTGCTTTGACTATATATGTAATTTTAATTATTCATGATTTCAAGAAGAGTATTGGTTAGCCAGTGCTAATTGGGACAGGGAAACTGCGGGGCACTTAAGAAGCACACTGAGCAGCACTCAACTTAAGAAGCCTGATCAGAGGAGACCTGCAGATAACTGCTTTATGCTTTTCCCTGCTATTTGCCTCGTCTTTTTGGTGCTTGCACTTCTCCGTTTACAGGTTACATTGCAGGGATTCTGCTGACAGTCTTATCGAGAGAAACTTAAGTATAAACAGTAAAATAAAAGCATTCATGAATCATCATATTTGGAAGCTGCCAGGGAATTAAGTGCAACTCTGCAAGGGACAGCATTATAATGTTAGGGGTCAGATAAAGCTAGGGGGGTATTTTCTGGGGTGAAGTAAAGGAAATTTAGAGCATAATCAAATGCATTTTTCAGTCACCAATGGGTGCCGCTCTGGAGTCCTGACTGATGCGATCCACAATTTGGGAGCCAGGAAACTTTTATAACTTGGATACGCAAATATTTACTTAATTTAATTTATTATGGCACAGGCCTCTCTCTGTGAATTTGACTCTTTTGAGTGGTGAATACATATTGTTTAAAGTACAGTAAACTACAGTTAGTACTGGACTGTGGCAGGTGGATTTCAAAAGCCCTTTGCTGAAAACTTTGACAAAGTTTGACTATGTAGTTATTTGGATTTCCGGTGTCTTTCAGATTTTGGTGAGGCAAACTTATCACTTAAAATACAGTTGTCACTGATTCTGGACAAGAGTGGAGATGAATGTGTAAAGTAAGTGCACTGACTTCACTAGGTATCCTCTACAGCTTTGACTCAGACTCTCAAATTCTACTTATTATCAAGAGTGACCTTGTCTAATCACACACACACACACACACACACACACACGCACACGTGTACACACAGAAACACACACTCTAACTTGTTCCTAACCACTTATTGATGCAGGAATGCGGAAGGCAAAGGCGGAAGTCAACAGCTAGCAGTCACATGAGAAGTCTTATCCTTCTGTAAACATTGCATTAGAAACGGAGAGGGAGAAACAGAGAGAGAAAGAGAGAATGGGTGAGAGACAGACAAGAGAGAAAGACAGAAAGAAAGAGAGCAATGGAGAGATGTGAAAAGAGGGAGAGACAAAGAGAAAGGGAGACAGCCAGGAAAACACAAAGAGGTGATGAGTGTATCCTTTTACACAGGATAATTCTTGCCCTCTTCCTCCAGTTGGCAAAAAAACATGGAAATAGTGCCAAAGCAAAGGGTGAAATTTTGGGCCAGATTCCAAACTGAAACTTGTCTCAGTCTTTGCTAATTGTACATTTTGTTTTATTGGCGTTTCGCACTGTAACGTCCTCAAGTTCCTAAAAAGCATGTTGAACTGAATCAAGTAAACTGAACTAAACCTGAAGTAGGTGATGGCTCTAATCCCGAGAAAAGCTGAGTTGAATTTCCCTATCAATAACTCTGTTCTTTTCAGGTCAAGATATCAAGGGCAGGAGGAAAGTGAGTGCTCTTTCAATTTGGAATGGTGCCAAACTCTATTCACTTCCTGGATGCTTTGGTTCTTTATAGGGGAAGAGGATTTTTACACAACTGAGTAATATGACCTAGGTATTATCACTCACCCCCTCTCTCTCCCTCTCACACACACACACACACACACACAGCTTTGTGATACCGCCTTTCGTCAAACATTTGAGGATTACTTTTCGTACTGCACTACACCCATAAGCTTGCTAAACTGGATCAACATTCAAGTCGGCTCACCCTAAGTTCAAACTCATTTCAAAATGGGCCATTTGTTTCACAACGCTGCATTAGCATTCCACTGAAACTTTGAGCACGCACGCACACACACACACACATTCAGAGTTACTGTAGGGTGAATGATTAGGGTCTCAGCTGAGCATGTGTGTGTTTGTTTTGTGTGTGTGTGTGTGTGTTTGTGTGTGTGTGTGTGTGTGTGTGTGCTTGTGTGTACGTATGTATACACTCACGGCATGTTTGACAGAATAGTTCATGATGATGTAATCTTTTCCCATTGGCAGCCAGGAGCGAAGCGTGATGACATCACGGTTCCGAAGAGGTTGTGGACATTTCCCTGTTACAGAGAAGAAGAGAAATCTGGTAAACACAACAATACTGTGTATGCATGTGTAAGTGTTTGTATGTGTGTGTGTGTGTGTGTGTGTGTGTGTGTGGGCATCATTTCACACATGTGAATCATATTAGTGACAACAGAATGCAGGCTACTGTCTGTGTGTATTGGAGCGAGCATACATTTACGTGTGTGTGTGTGTGTGTGTGTGTGTGTGTGTGTAACATACATGAGTAGTACCCAACGTCTGCGTTGACAGTGAGTTTTCCGATATCGAAGGTCTCAATGACGTTTGTGTCCCATTTCCGTCTGTACTCGATGTCATGTAGAACGTCATACATGGTCTCTGCCGACACATCCTTACTCACCATCCGACACTGAGGGAGAGACAGACAGACAACCAGACAGACAGACAGACAGGAGAGAGAGAGAGAGAGAGAGAGGAGAGAGAGAGAGAGAGAGAGAGAGGGAGAGAGAGACATTTTAAGTCAGTCAGTATAAAGAAGTAGTAATCGGAAAATACTTTAGTTTTCAGATTTTGCATCCAATAGTTAGTTTCACCGTACACTGCTGTACCATTATTGAGAAGAGTACCTCTCATGCTAAAATAGGTCCAAAAACCAAAATAAGTTCCACAAAAATTGTTTGAAATTTATTTTCAAGCTCCCAGTGACAACATCACAGACACACAGACACATTTCAACATCCACATACTGAATTTGACATGCACACACAAATAGACACCCAGAAGACATACGCAAACGTAGGTGTTGAGAGATACTGTGTAGTCTGAAAGAATAAACACACACACACTTGCACACACACACACACACATACACACACAGATACAGTAACTGATGTGTAAATGATTAGGCATCAGATGGTCGCAGACAGAGATGGACAGAGAGAGAGAGAGAGAGAGAGAGAGAGAGAGAGAGAGAGAGAGAGAGAGAAAATCAAGAGACAGGCCACTGGGCACAGATGAGTCACTACTAGACCTGAGCTCTTGAATGGAAAACAGCACATTCAGTACAGGACACACACACACACCCAGGCACGCACACACACACGCACGCAGACTGTCAAATGCTCTGAGAGAGTAGAGGGAGTCGGAGTGCAAGAGGTGATTTGCAGAGGCTTACACGGCCATAGGTTCCCTTTTGTTTGGACAAAATGCAAGAAGGATAATTACACTTTTAAACCAGGAGCCCATATGAGATCAATTGTCTCACCCTGCAACCCACGCTCATTAAAATACACTTAAAATGTGATGATGCAACAGAAGTAGGCCCAGGTCCCATATTGGATCCTGAAACATAGTTAAAGAAACCAGAAAATAAATCATAGATTCCCTTAGCTAGCAATATATTTCATAGCAAAATGTAAGAGGAATCAGCTGTTTACCATCCCTCCTTGTTGAATTGGAACACGTTTTGCATGGCAACTGTGTAGGTGTGTCCCAGTTTATTAATAAAACCATGGGGACAGACTTTTGCCTGTGTCAAGTTTACATTAGACGACATTATAGTACATACAAACACACTCACACACACACACATATGCATAGCACATACACACTCTTCTGCAAAGAGAGGTCTGCAGCCCTAGAGTAACGCTGTTACTACAGTTACCACTACCAGGGGGAAATGGTCTTAATGATAACAAGGAGGGAGAGAAAGTGAGAGTCACAGAGAGATGGAGGGACAGAGAGAGAAACACAAAGAGCGAGTGAGAGGGGGAGGCCAAGAAAGACTGAGAGAAACAGAGAAAAACAGAAAGGGAGTGAAGGGGAGAGAAAGTGAGAGAGAGTGGTTGTCTGGCCCAGATGATTTTACTTCTCATTATAAATCAGCCCAGAAGGTTCATCATTTAATCTGCACTCTCTTCTTTCCCTTGTTCCCCGAGGGCCTCATTTAGGAAAATGTTCAATTTCATTCTAAATTTGGCTGTACAGCCATTTGTATTTCTCCTCTCAGTCAATAAGTCAACACCTGAAATATTATAAGCTCACCTCTGGTATAACAGTACAGAATATCCTTTGAAAAACGCAAGATGTGAAGTGGTTCAAGGACTGCATTTATTTAGTTGGACTTCAAATGATCAACAAACTCTAGGACTGATCGCTGATTAGAAATTTCCATCGCTGGAAACAACCTTCATCATATGAAAGAATAAAATGGATAGATAGATATCTATTAAATGCACACATTCATCATGAAGAAGTGCAAAGTTTTTGTCATTGATACACCAGCTCAACAGTTCAAAAGACCACGGTCAAGTACTAATTTTGGATATGAACAAGAAAAATTTAAGATTTTTTTTTCTTTTCTGGTAAGAACAAAATCTTGTGCAAAAAAACCCAAAACACTTTTCATAAATGAAGCCCCAGTGGAGTTCCAGTAAAGAGGGAATGACACATGATGTATAACAAGGAAAAAGGAGAAAAGCAAGGAGCGAAAAGAAGAGGAAAGGGAACTCACAACTAAGACTCCAAGTCAGGAACCCTTGAACTTTATCAGCCAATGACCCAGATTACATCAATTTAGTATTGTCCTGGGTTATATGTATCGTTATAACTTTCTACTACTTTTGTCATATGGTGTCCCATTTTGGGTCCCGACCCATTTGTTCAAGAAATGTTACTCCTCACCAGTGAAACCAAATTGTAAGTGAACACAAATGTGTGTGTACATACGTGTCAGCTATGTTAACATCTTGCTAAATCAGCCTTTTAAGAACTCAAGTCAAGTTTATTTGTAAAGCCCTTAATCTGATGCTGATACAGATAACTGGGAGAGAAAATTGATGATATCTGATGTAACTATAATTATTCATTTTTGGTTTATCACACTCTGTTCTGATAAGGAAGATGCCTTGCAGGGTCAGTTGGACTGCAGTCAAGAATGCAACTGGAGTAAAAAACAGCTTGAAGAGAGACAGGCAGCAAGTCAAGTAGACCAAATTTATTGAGGACACTTAATGTATATGTGTGTGTGTTCACATCATTGGGTGAAGAATGAATACAGGCAATGACATGTGAGCCGGTGTATGTACTGTATGTCTGTCCGGGTTAGCTCCAGCAGAAGAGCAGATACAGATTATGACTGCGTGTGCAGGCTTTATGAGCAGAGACAGGGGAGCTTTGTGTGAGCTTTGTGTGCTTAGTGTGTGCATGTGTGTTTGCAAGAGTCAGTGGGTGAGTGTGAGCAGAGTTGAGTAGTTTACTTTAAAAATGTATTTCATTACAGTTACCTCATCAAAATTTGTAATCAGTAATGCATTCTGACTACTTCCAGTTACTTTCAGATCACTATACTGTATATTTGAGGTGTAAAGGTATCGGTACAGATAAGATCAAGGAGGCACTCAGACCAAACAATTTTCCAACTTGTTGTTACACCTAAAGACATCATTCCTATCTCTTACAATTTTTGTAATGTATATTTTTATTTGCTTGAAAATTTAAGTTAAATTGATTTCTTGACAATGCAAACACACCCAGAAGTAATCTCCTATTTTTTCACCAGTATATGTAATCACAATTACATTGTTTTTTCAGTTAATGTAGCGGAATATAGTTACATTTCTTGTATTTAGACTATGTAATGCCGTTACAAGTACCCGTTACGACCTGGAGGTGTTTGTGTGAGTGTTAATTCAAGCAACGGATGTGTGCTTAAGATAAAGTTTGTGAAGGATGGGGCAGGAGAGGGTGGGAGGGGGTGTGGCTGGGAAATTAAATAATAAAGGACAAAGAGAGAAAGCATGATGACTACAGCTGACAGTAGTGAAGATAAGGCTTGTTCATTATGAAATTATAGCAACAGGCAAATTTCTGACTCTTCCACTACTAAATATAATTCATCAGTATAATCCCTTTCTCCTGGACCAGGACTCTGAACAGACATTTATGATGGGACTTTGTTTAAAACTGGCCTCTCTTCTCAAAGGTCAAGTGTACAGTAAATGTGAACATCTTAACAATTACACAATTACAATAAATCAATGTGTCAGAATATTTTTTTTCTATTGACACTGTAAACACTGTTTTCACTATATCCGCGAAAGGCTAAGATAGGCTAGTAATATCGGTGCAACAATATATCAGTATGGTGTTAAGCTTGATATTTGTGTGTGTGTGTGTGTGTGTGTGTGTGTGTGTGTGTGTGTGTGTGTGTGTGCGTGTGTGTGTGTGGGAACAGATCGGCTGAGAACTTGTAGGTCACAAAAGCGCAGGGAGAATAATGGATCTCTTGTGTCTGTAGGCAAAATGAAACAAGAGTGGGAGGAAGAAGAAAGAGAAAGAAAGAGAAAGAAAACTAGAGAGAGAGAGAAAGATATGCAGTATGAGATAAGAGACATGCAGACAAGTCCACGTGTGTGTGTGTGTGTGTGTGTGTGTGTGTTTGTGTGTGTGTGTGTGTGTGTGTGTGTGTGTGTAATTCTATTACGAGCTAACTCAGTAAACTCAGCTGATGAGGCTGGGAGACGTACAGGGAGAGAGGGAGGCGACGGGTGAG